>NW_018165403.1:557340-567871 GCF_001263595.1 Phalaenopsis equestris
CGCTCTTCCAAAAATCGACATTGTCGTTGTACCTAAGATGCATAAAGGATAGAGAGGCGGAAGACATTCTTTGGGAAGTTCATTCTGGGGAGTGACAGAGACACTCCGGAGGAAAGAACTTAGCACACTGAGTCCAACTGTAATGATGTTTCTGGATGACATTGCTGAAAGACGTCAATGCATTATCCAGGAGGTGTAAACAGTGCCAAAAGTACGCCCCACTGCAACATCAACCAACTCGTAAGCTTCAACCTAATATTGAACTCATTATTGTTGGCTTTTTATAGAGATAACTTTTACTCTCCAGATGAGAGATTTTGCACCGAAGGAATTGATTTTGCGTGTAGATGTTTATCAACATTGATATGATTTTCTTTGTTATGTACTATTTTTATTTTGTTTATTTTGCAAGAACCCATTAAGGGTAGTTTGAACATTTAGACCAAGTTATTTCATCAAATAACACCTGTGAATTGTACAAACCTGTCTATTATTATTTGAATGGATTTTTACTAATTCTTTCTTTGTTGTGCCTTGAGGAATCATCACAAATTGTTTTGCTTTGAGGATTCTGTAGTTGAGATGCCTTCATGCGAGAGCTAGGGTGGCGATGAACCTGCTACGACGCTCACCTTCCCTTCATATATATATATATATATATATTTCTTTCAAATTTTTATTGAATTTACAATTTTGCTTCATGACTTGAATCTCATCTAAACTTGACCCTGAATAATTGTAATTAGACTTTTGATGATTATGTTGGTTGTATTACATTGCTTAAAATGATGCAATTAAATGGGGAAAATGGGGCTAGCTAGTGAAGTGTTAGCTTGAATTACTATGTTGCAATAGGAAATAATTTTAGACAATTTTTGCTTGGGAGCATTGTGGGAGAGTGACATTGAGGCAGTGATGGTATTAAAGGGCACAGATAACAAACACTCGCTATAGAAAAATATAGCCAAATCAGTGTTACAAGCTAGTTTTGTTTATTTCTCTCTTTAAGTTTTTGTGAATTTTGAGGGTTTCTTAGAAGAGATAATTGTGATGCAATCCTTTGAACTATATTGAATAATGTTTTCCGTGCATTTTAAGTGAATACAATATCCTCAAACCATGCAAATTAATGTGTTTTTTATATTATGTTTATTCTATTTTTTGTTTTTTTATCTATACTCACATTTGCTTTCCTGATTTTTCCTTGCAACTAGTGTTAGTGCTAGTTTTGAGATTCCAATGAAATAACAGGTTCAATGTTTTGTTATCTCTTTTACTTTTTTTGAATTTTGAGGGTGCTTAGAAGAGAAAATTGTGATGTAATCCTTTGAACTATATTGAATAACATTTTAAGTGAATACAATATCATGAAACCATGCAAATTAATTTGTTTTTTATATTATGTTTTCTCTATTTTTCTATCTATACTCACATTTGCTTTCCTGATTTTACCATACAACTAGCGTTAGTGCTAGTTTTGAGATTCCAAGGAAAAGGATGGATATTTGAAGATCTACAAGTTTGATGGAAATGATTTTGAATATTAGAAGATGTACATTAAAGACAACCTATATTAGAAGAATCCTCACTTGCCTCTCTTAGAGATAATGGTAGCATCCATGAGCCAAGAAAATTGAGATCTTCTATATAAGCTGGTGTCAAGATCTATATGATTATTTTGTTCATAATTGTTGTCTTTAACATATGACACATTAAGATCACAACACGAGCAATGAAAGTTTTGTTTGATATGCATGAGAAGCCATTTACAATAAAGATAGTATATTTAATGAGAATTTTTAATCCTAAGATGGAGAAACGCTTGTCCACAGAAAATTACTTAAAAATTCAATAAATAAAAAATTTTATCAAATTCTATATTTTTGTTCATGCCTTGAGTTTACTATTATCACTATTTAAGCATTGGAGTGGAAATGTAATGATGATCAATAGTTTATATTGGTCATGAAGTTGAAACTCTTTGATGTCTAAATATCAAGATATTCGAAGATGAGAATAAGGTCAAGAATTTTTCTTTTATGCTAATATTACTATTATGTATTCCATCTTCCTCATCATCCATCCTCTCTTTTACATTGCATTCGTACCCCTATTTCTGTTTTTTTGCTTTTTTGGATTCATCTTATTCGTCTTCAAGATTTATTGTTTTAGAACTTAAAGTTCTTGTACCTCCATTTGATAAACCTATTTTTAAGGGAGTTCTCTTATTTCTCCAGCTTCTATTACTCTTCATACATCATCTCATTCCAAGTTATTATCATAAAAATTAACTCATCTTTAACATTTGAAGAATTAGCGCACATCTCATAAATTGAGGGAAGGTCCTCACCTCACAAATTGGCTTCTTTTGTAAGGCCCTGTGCTCTCTGTAAAGATGCTTATCTAAAAGTTGTGTGAGCCTCACTTTACTGTGTCACATATATTAATTACTCCACTATAAATGCTTAAATCTATTCAATGGAATGTACAATAAAAGGACGCTTGTCCGAATCTTCCATAGGTCTGACGAATCTAAGCAAGGCACGTGTCGATAGGTTGGCTTCATGAAAAAATATAGGGATATCTAAAATAGAAAAAGCATACACAAATGACCTGAGGCTGACTGATTAGAGGCTAGCCGACTGTAGGCCGACTGATTAAAGGCTGATCGATTAGAAACCAGCCGATCGATCATAGGTCAACCGACTAGGAGTTAACCGACCAAAAGTTGAGAGTTGTTAGGCATTTACCTCAAGTATTGCTCTTATCACGATAAGGGCAAAAGAGTTGTATAAATAAAAAAACGAATAGTTTTGAAGTAAAAAAAAATTAAAGAACATAAGTGTCATTTCACAACAATTTAAGCCCTTTATAAATAATGGGTAGAGGGGCATTTAGTATAATAGAGATGGTTGAAACAAAATACTAACTATTCCATTTCAAGATCTCTCTCTCTCTCTCTCCTTAACACTCTATTCCTTTGGCGTGGTTCAAGAACAAATTTGGCTTCAATACTCTAAAATTTGCAGTGAGTGTGGATCATATTATAAATAAGAAGAGTAACTCAAGGAGAAGAACCCTAATAACGAGAGACAAATCACATCGACTGCACTTAAGAATTCTTGACTTAGTAAATCAACGACCTCAAAGGACATATGATTGAGGTGATCAAGGACGACACTAACTCAGGAGAGAATACAATCACCCCGATCAATGACATCTCGTCACCTGTAGGGAATGCCCACACCAAATGCTAGAAGTATCCAACACCTGAATTAGAGGAAGATACTATCTCGATAGCGTAGGTTCAACGTCACTTGACTACAACAATTATGGACATAGTGAAGTATCATGTTTTGCGTAGCCAGAGAGCACCGAAGCACCATGGCCTGCGCAACCAAAGAACACTTGCCCCTGGCAAATCTCTGAAGACGACCCCCTGTGCTCTTCAAGGTTCCAACCTTGGAATCTTAATGAAGAAGATTGGACTTGGCTGACCATTTTGCCTCTTTCTAATTGGTCGTGTGCTTGCTCAGGTTAAACGACACGTTGAAATGATGTTCGTTCTTCATGACGCTAAGGGAATCGACCATCTAGTGGTTCAAAAACCTACACCTCATTTGCAGAGCGGTTCACCAACATGCAAAAACCCCATAAATGCTTGCAAGCGCTCCTACAACTATGCTTGGGGTGGGGTGATTCTCGCGGTCCTTCATCATCTGCTTTGAGAAGGAGATGCTGAAAGTGAGGGATTTAGAACCTACTGTTGCTCATGCTTCCCTCGCCTAAGGGTTGAAAGAGACCAGTTCCGTTATGCGTTGGGCTTACAGTCCCCAAAATGTTGGCCGAGCTACTAGAGCTCGCCAACAATCACATATCTATAAATGAGTATAACTCTCTCTCTATTTTTTCCAGAAAGCAACGATCAAATCGACACCGTCCGAAGAGAAGTGTCCATGAGGAAGGCTAGAGATCAGGACGCGACCCTCTTCTGCCTTTTGTAGCTTAATTCGAGGACTCTCACCCGTCCTTGAATAATCGGGCGCCAAGCTAAATAACTCACCCCCTGGATGACCGAATTTGACACCTCGAACAATAGTCGAACCACTATACAAACAAAATGCCACCTTCATCTCACAAACATCCTCAACTGACTCATTTGATAGTGTCAATGGCGGAGGTGGTGGGGACCATTCAAAATAAAGAGTACTTCAAGAAAGTTCCCCAATGAAGCCTGAAGGCTTCCTCAAGAACCCCAAGAGATAATGTGTGCATCGCCGGGATCATGGGCATAAAGTAATGTTGAGCCTAATTAAAGAACTAACCAAAGCCTGAAGATCAAGGTGCTCATAGCACCTAAGGTGGTTACCCACGATAGGGAAAAACCTCGACAGAGGAAGCTTTCACTGAACCTTCTCGAGCTCAAACCATTCACTTTGCGGGCATCGTTCCCATTTTTTTCAAAAGAGTTGGGGTTGAGGCCACCCACCGAGCAAGCTTGAAGAGGCTTCGCTTAGGAGAACTAAGCATGAACGCGTTGCTCCCATGACACGCCACACGACTCCCATTAATCTTGCTCACACATGAGGACTTGCCGTCTTAGAGCAATCCTTACAATGGCGATGTCATCGTCACTATCCTCATCGCCAACTTTCAAGTTGGGCGTATACTCATTGACACTTGGAGTTTAGTGAACATCATCTTCAAATCACTTTTCGACAAGATGGGTCTGAATGACACTTGTCTCTGCACCACACTCAGGCCGCTCTATGGCTTGTCAGGGGAAAGAAAGGAAACTTTGGAAATTCTTGCCATACCGATCACCTGAGGGGAAGATGGTAAGCAGTTCACGACTATTGCAGATTTCACGTCATCGATTTATCAATGACCTATAATGCTATTTTTGGTTGTCCTCTACTCAATGTCTTCCGAGCATTGTATTAAACTATCACATGATGGTGAAGTTCCTAGGTGATGAGGAAGTAGTCACCATAGGAGGTGACCTAAAGCAATCACACACCACTTACCTGCATTTCGTCAGCAGCGTGCATCAAGAACCCCTTGATTTATCTTGAGACCAGCAAGACCATTAAGGAAGCCCTCTCCGCGATTGAAGAAAAAGTTAAATGTTTTTGGATTTGTGAAGCTTTTGACTCGAGCAGCAAAGGATAGCTTGTCAACATACTTCGAGAACATCACGACATATTTGCTTGGTCAGCTGCATAAATGCCAGGAGCACCATAAGACGTCGCCTGCCATCTAGTAAACATCAAATCGACGACCCATCAGGTGAAGTAGAAGATGAGGCCTACCACGATCACATTGACGAAATCGATCCATGAGGAGGTATAGAAGTTGCTGGAGGCCGATATATATGGGAGGTGCAGTACCCGAACTGGGCAACAAATGTGGTAATGTTCCAAAAGGTGAACGATAAATGTTAGATGTGCGTCAACTTCATGAAATTGCCCGCTCAAAAGAAAACTAACCTTCATCGAGGATTAACATACTTAGAGACTCGACGGTCGAACACTTGTTCATGATCTTTTTAGACGCTTATTCAGTTATCATCAGATAAAAATATACCTGACCAATACAAAGAGGACCTCGTTCATCATGAGAGAAGTTGTTTACTACTATAATATAATGTCTTTTGAACTTAAGAACACGAATGCGACCTACCAGCGAATGATGAATGTAATTTTTGCCAAACATAAGGGAAAAATTTTGAAGTGTATATTGATAATTTGTTGGTTAAAAGTAAAACATCTGAACAATACATAAAGAATTTAAAAGAAACTTCTGAAACACTGAAAATAAAACATGAAACTTAATCTGCTTAAATGCATGTTCGGAGCGAGAACTCAGATGTTCTTAAGGTACATATTAATGCCTGATGGAATCAAGGCCAATCCAGAAAATTCCATCTGTTGGTGTATATGTCGTCCCCATGTAACATCAAAGAATTACAGAAGCAGACAGGTCGAACCGCACGACTTAGCCGATTTGTCTCAAAATCATGCTTCGATATCTTGAGGCATGCTAAAAATTCACATCATTGGACAAGTACGAGTGAGCCTTCTAACAAATGAAAGATTTTTTAACCTCCCACCTCTCCTTTAGAGCCCGAAGCCAAATAAGGAACTTTAGCTTTACTTAGGATTTGACCTTGAAGCCATAACTTTATTCCTAGTCCGAGAAGAACTTGGGAAGTAATTTTCGGTCCACTCCTTAGGGGAGAGGAACTCATATATTCTATTATGGAAAAATTAACTATTGCTCTTATTGTTTCAGCACGTAGGCTTTGCCCTTACATCCAGACACATCCGACTAGGGTAATCACTGATCACCCCCAAATCATTTCTAACCAAGCCAGAACATTATGTCTGACTTCTTTAGTGTGCAGTCTAGCTTGGCGAGTTTGACCTATCCTATGTACCAAGATCGATGGTCAAGGCTCAGGCCATGGTCAACTTCCCGGTGAACTTCTCCGAGCTCGGCAGCCCCAACAACGAGACAATAACTTAGGAGTCGACCTTGATCTTACACATTAATGGAGCATCAAATCGGGCCTGGATGGACCCGGACTTGCCTTAACAAGTCTAGTTCGAGGTCACCAACAACTAGATTGAGTTTGAGGCCTTATAGCTGGACTACGATTCACCCACAAGTTAGGCGTGCGACGTCTTGCGATGAGGTTAGATTCACAACAAGAGGTCAATTAGGTGGACGAGGGGTTCAAAGTCAGGGAAGACATAATGACAAGATACATTCTAAAGGTAAGGGTGGAGATAGGGAAGTTTGAGGCTTCAAGATCGAGCACATTCCTCGGGATCGACAACTATGTAGCTAGGGGTGTCAATTTGGGTTAGCGGGTCGGGTTTGGGTCCGACCAAAATATGGTCAACCTGAAACCGACTTGAATTATAAACGAGTCGAAAACTAAGACTCGAACCTGAGCGTGACCCAATAACATGAACCCGACCCGAACTGTCTTGCTTATTGGGGTCATATTTGGGTTTTCGGGTTCAACCCGAACCCACCCGAATAATAAATGAGTCAAATTCATTGACCCAAACCTGACTCAAGAAATATTCGGATCAACCCTAACTCAGATTTTTTGAGTTGACTTTGAGTCGAGTTGAGTCATTTTTTTACACCCCTACATGTAGCAAATCTCCTATTCATGTGTGGTCGCCTGGGAGGAGGAACAACACAAAGACTCAACTGCCCAACCATTGAAAAAGCTGAAGTGATGTAGCTGAGAACCAAAAGGGCAAGACTTAGGTGGATCCATACATCGACTTTTCTCGAAATCGGAGAAATAGGAGAAATCTCTGAGGAAGCGACTGGCCCCAGACATTTCAGGATTAAAACCGCCTTGTACCTCATGCTATACGATAAACTTTTTCGAGGGTCAACCACTTCTATATACATAAGATGTGTGCGAGAAATTGAAGTCAAAGCAATCCTCAATGAAATGCACTCTGGCGAGTGCGTGAGCCACTATGGAGGAAAAAATTTAGCCTATCATATACAACGGAACTGATACTTCTTTTTGAACCTTAAGAATGATGCCAAAAAATTTTCAAGATGTGAGTAGTATTAGAAATTTACACCATTGCAGCTCGAGCCGTCCCAAAATTAAAACCAATCATTAATCGTTGTATGGGGGTTTGATATCCTCGAGCTTTTTCCTCCTTCAAAAAGACAACAGTCATATACGTTGGTCGATGTCAAATACATCTCCAAGTGGATCGAGGCCAAGACACTTGCCCGAATTATGGCCGATATCATTTGCAACTTCATTCAAATAGACCTCATATACATATACAGTTTGCCTCTGACTATTATCACACACAATGAGACATAACTCTCTGATCAAGGAGTCAAATTCTTCTGACAATGCCGAGGAATCAACTTAAAATTCACCTGTCTATTACCTGCAGAGGAACGGGCCAGCTGAGGCCGCTAATAAAATCATAATCAACTTGCTTAGAAAAAAGGTTAAGGGTGCGAAAGTTAAGTGGGCCGAAATCCTCTAGTCTTTCTTTTGGATGATTTAGATGATGCTCTTAAAAGCAACTAGATGAGCACCATTCATGCTATCACACAGAACTGAGGCCCTGTTGCTCGTAGCATGTAACCTTTATAGTCAAAGAGTGGTTACAACCTCCATATTCGACGAAACTGACCTAGAAAAGTGGCAGGACATTGCCAAGGAAGGGATGGAACTTACATCTGACATGATAGAACAAGAACACACCAAGTCAACCCTCAAATAGGAGGAGATTAAGAGGAGAACCACTCTATACTACAACAAAGATGTCAGAGAAAAAAATTTCAATGAAGGGGATCTCGTGTTGAAGAAAGCTGGCCTAACCGCATGTGGTCAAGCTGTGGGGAAACTTGATCAGACGTGGATTGGGCCATTCATCGTCAGTAAGCGAGTTGCCCCAGGATATACAAGTTGCAAACCTACAATGGAAAAGTGGTGCCTCACATGTGGAGCGAAGACGACCTGAAGATTTTTTGCCTTTAGAAGCTATGTACCTCACTTTAGAGATTTATTTATCCAAAATTAATAAATTATAACTCTTTTGTTTTGGTATCTCATTGTTTGCCATCGACCTAGTTATTACAATCTCACTTGGATAAATCAGAAGCCTAAGGGCCTACCAATGATAAAAATTTGATTGTCTGGGGACAGAATTTATCGTTGTATAATTTGACCGATCAATTAATGAGAGATGAGATCGAGCAAAGAAAAGTATGCCCCTCTCACTTGTATCTTGTAGAAACTCTCACTAGGATCTGATGAATAGTACCACTGATAAACTTCGGGAACTCGTCTAATAGGAACTGATCATCTCAATTGTTGCAAAATGCCTGATTACATATCAAAAGAGCAACACAAAAGGTATGAAAATTTTTATTTTTTTCAGAATCATAAAACAAGTACACAAGATCATTTAGTTGTTTTTATACGATGATCAATGCTGGATAGAAACAATCACTCGCCTGCTCATCCTTTGGGATGAAAGGACACCTCCATTGGTGCTCGGAGCATTTTGGTAAATTACACCACTGGCCGGATGACCAGGCATGCGTGGGTCGACGACAATGATCTACCACGAACACAAAATCCTATACCTACTGTAGTTGATAATGAACACGATCGAATAAAGGCGGCCAAGTCAACTCTGATTGACGCCCAGGCCTAAGTCAAGTACACCGAGAGAGGTAGAAGCAGATTCTTTCTCAAGAGTTTATAGGCTTAGGAAAAGCAGATGAACGTTTTGCACGCTCAGATTCAGACTCAGACTCAGACTCGAGAAAGATTGACCTCTGGAGTCAGCATGCAAAAAATTTGCCATTCCAAAATCAAACAAACAAGAAGTTAAAACACCTAGCGGTGGAAAGTGTGAACCTTCAGAGTCGTCCTAGCCACCATCCTCGTTCCGTTCACTTGATGATCGTAAGAATGCTTCGTGGGCAATTCTAATGTACATTTTAACTTCGTAGTCTAGGTTTGGAAAGGGATTCACCAAAATTTATAGGAATCCCAAGAGAGAAAGCAGGATTAGCGCATTTATTATGGCTCTTCATAGCTTGTGATACAACATCCCCAAGCATTAAATCTTAAACACCTCAGTCAAAACTCTTACCTTCGTAGGGCCCCCCATCTAACATTTAGGGAACTCGACTCTTGAGTTATATACGAACCTGATTGGCAGAATATTGATAGACAAGGAAAGGGCTCACCATCCATGTTATCTGGTTGTCTCTCGCTTACTATCTATCTGTCTTGTAACACCCAAACATCATTAAACCACTCTGCTTTTCAACCTCGGAATACAAGTCAAGCCCTGGTGGCTAGATTTCCCACTTAACGATAAAAAATTCTGCATCAAGTATCGTGTGGATCATCTTAGAGGCGAGTTTAAACGGTTATCTTTATGAAGACAATAAAAAGATTTACTTAATACGTTTGATGAAAGGCATGACCAGTTGTTGACCTCATTTTTCGTGAGGTCTGTAGGGGTCTTCCTGCGACTATCTTAGAACCTTAGAAGTGGGATCCGCCTCGTTTTAGTTCAACCTACTTCCATCCTCTTTTGGAGTTTCGCGTGTGTGGTATCGACTTCTAGCACTTAGAAGGATGAAACCGACATGAGGAAACCCAAAAACCCAATATAGGACCTTTTGAGCCTTAGGGTGGCATTCTGCAAATTCGCACTCCCGCGCACACAAGCTTCGCAATTCAGAGAGTCGACATGTTCAATCGCTGCAATTCGCATTGCCTGCACTGTTACCTGTCGAATGCTCAAGTAAACCTTTTGAGACAATCGATCGCGGGTCGAAATTTAATGAAGTTTGAATTTCGACGCGTTTTTGACCCGATTGTCGACGACGTCGTCCGAGAGACCCCGGATGACAAAACAGACTGCACCGGCGCGTCCGGAACGTCGATTTTGCCCGGGGAGGACACCCATTTTGTCGCGTCGCCGCTCGCGAGTAAATCGTGTTT
>NW_018165403.1:569072-569544 GCF_001263595.1 Phalaenopsis equestris
TTTACCTACAGATGGTTGGAACTTTAGTTTCTATTAAAATATGAACCTATATCAATGCTTGGGCTTGTTTTAATATTGTTGAGCTTTGACTTTGGCTTTTGGGTTTTCGTTGAGCTTAAGTTTGGCTTCTTGTTTCTTGTTGAACTCGGATCTGGTTTCTGGTTCTTGTTGGGCTTGGTTTTGGCTCGGTTTGGAACCTCGGCTTTGGCTTGAAATGGCTAGATCTTTAACGCTTTATAGGGGTGGATTTTAATGTTGTTAGGCTCGATTTTGGGCTTCGAATGGCTCGGCCTTGGCTTTTGTTGGTATTCGGTTTTTCATTTCAGAGGCATTGGGCCCTTACTGATTCTCGATTCGTTTGGATATGGTTGAGATTTCAATTTATATTAAAACTTGAGTTCGTATCAATGTGTTGGCTTTGTCTCTAGTTGAGGGCTGGCTTTGGTTTTATTTCTATTTGGAGACCGGCTTT
>NW_018165403.1:569807-571383 GCF_001263595.1 Phalaenopsis equestris
CTGTGTTGGCTCGTTTTGGCCTTGTTGAGCTTGGTTTAGCTCTATTGAAATTTGCTGTTCATATTTGGATCATTGTTCATAATGACTTTAAAACATGTGATATTCTCAATACTTGAGGTATTATTGTCAATTCTACCTATATTTTATGCTTTTCTAAGAATGAAACGCGCTCATTTTTTGTATGCCCATTTTCTCATTATCTTCTTAATAAATGCATTCCTAATATTTATTCATTCCTAGTAATATTTTCAAATACTTTATCATTCTGAGAATGTTTTTGATGAAATCAGTAAGAGGCATCATCTTTTGATCATTCAGATTATTATTTATTACATTTGGTTTGACAAGTAACTTTATTTTTACGAATAATTTCACCCCTGTTGAGTTACAGAATATTCATTGATTGATTAAAGAGAAAAGCAGAAAGTGAAAATTTAAAAATAATATTCCTCTCTTTTTAAGGAATTTTAATAATATCTAATGGTGGCTGCTATACTTCTTCTCTTTCTTCTCTTTATCTCTCTTTTCTTTTATGAGTAATTTATTTTGAGATCTATGACAATTTGAAATCTTGTGATTTAAACTTTTATATATTTGTATATTTATTCATTTCACTGTCACTTTATCTGTAACAGGATGGAGTTTTCATTCTGTTCTTGAGAATTTTACTCGATTGTTATAGATATTTCATCTTATTTTTGTTCATCCTTCTGTTTCTATTTAGAGCATATAGTATTCTTGATTGCTTTTAAGTTATGGTATTGTGCTATGTGAATTTTATGGATGTTTCTTTACCTATACTATACAATTGCAGATATTTTTCTTGATCTTAGTATATAAGAACAAATCTTCACTTGATTTTATTTCATTGAGTATTGGTATTTTTTGGCTGAGCAATGATGAATTCCAGTAGTATATTAAAATCCAACCGTAGTTTTGAATATTTTGGATCTTTGTTTAAATTACACATAGTGCTTGGAGTAAATTTTAATGTTTTTGTGTTGGTGAATATTTGGGCTAGTAATTTTTTTCTATCTCATTTCTCATTCTTAGTTGATTCTTGCGTAAGGTAATGATTCTATCTTGGTCTTTTGTTGGACTTTATATCATTGGCTGAGGCTTAAACTTGAAGCTGAAATTTGTTTGTGTTTTGGTAGCTGCTGCTATTTATTGAAGCAATCTCTCTGTCGGAGCTGATCTTTGGGATTGTCTATTTTTAAATCCTTCTAATGATTTTAGTCATGCTTCCTTGGATTGAGATTGTCCTGATGGATTGATTTGGCTATTAGCAATCTTTTTTTGAGAATGCTATGGTTGTTTGAGACGATTCTTTGGATTGAGGCTGCCCTGCTGGATGGATTTGGTTATTGGCAATTTACTTTTGTGGTAAGTGTTGCTGTTATTTAGTTAGTAAATTGATTTTTAGCTTATCATGCTTTGTCTATATTTTGCTGCTTGCGGTCCCCCTCATCCGAATTTTGTTTTTTTTGTTTTATTAAGTTTTGGGACGGAGCACTCGTGTTACTTTTCTTTTCTTTCGGGATTTCCCTAGGAGTTTTGAGGATTTTCTTTTACT
>NW_018165403.1:571545-581832 GCF_001263595.1 Phalaenopsis equestris
GTTTGCTTTACATTTTACAGCAATTAATTTTCATGTTTCTACCTGCTACTGTTCTTCTTATACAACATGTTATACCATTTCTGTTTCTACCTGCTACCGTACCGTACATCATGTTATGTTATTCATGTTTCTACTTGCTACTGTTCTTCCCGTATAACATGTTATACTGCTCCCGTTTTGAGTAAATTCATTTGGAATAAGTTAATCCGAATAGAAAAAAGTGGTATCAGAATGAGGGAACTGTAGGATCCTAACCAATGTCGCTCTAATCAACTTTAATATGCCCCATAACATTTAATGACCATAACCATAGAAAAATTTGATTTGACATCATAACCTGACACATTAGAAAACCTAAACTTATCATGGAGCGGAGCTTGGAGCTAGCATTGTGAGCAGCACGACCATCTTCATTAGCAAGAGGATCAACAACATGTCTTTCCTTAGAATTAAACAACAAGCCATAGGATTTTTGAGGTTGTTTGCTTATGTAACATAATTCCTTAAATCATCTATAGGCCTTTTGTATAGCTCTGTTGTACAATATAAGCCCTAAATCATCTTAGAATTCCGAGTTTATCGTTCGTCACCACCTAAATCCTCATATTTTTCAAGTCTTATGTGTGATCGCTTCACATAAATGTAAGTTCGAAAATAATTAAATTGACAGAATGATACACTTAAATATTTCTCTCCAAAATTGAAACCAAATAATAGGATAGACTAGGAAGTCACTGAGGTTCTTCTCCAGATTGTGACATCCCCTAGTTCATCCTCCTTTGAATTCTACAATGAAATATTCCAGATTTGAACTTTTCCCCCTTCACACCTCTTCGTCCGATTCGTTGTAAAGTTCTATCCTTTTGACTTCTTTGAAGACATTATTCCCTGATTTTTATCGAGAGTTTAGAGTTTTCTTAGGTGACTTCGGTCATTTGAGATGTAATTAACTATAGGGGCTTGCCCTTATAGGAAGCTTTTCCGAACCCAGCTTAAAATAAACCCTATTTAATTATTTGTATTAAATAGGGGAACTTGTCGGCAAATAAAACAGTTTTGCAGATCCGAACGGATGTCATATGTTTTCCTAGTTTATTTGATTGAGCCTCATCCTCAAGTCTTGTGTTTATCCCTCGGGATAGATACATAATTTGAGGTAGAATGCTCTTTCATTTAAACTGCGAAAAATATGAGGTCAGTTTGATTTCATATTTTTTTAAAATTACATATATATATACGTAAATTAAAACGTCCTTCCGAAGCGGGCGATGAGATTTCAATTTCGGCTGCCGACAGTTTCTTACGGGTGACACTCACAAAACAACTTTTTAGTGCCGACACCAGTCTAAGGCGAAGACTTAACCACGAGGTTACGGATGATATGGGTGGTGTAAAACTTGGGATGGGCATCATATTCAAAGGGCAACTGAAATACATTTACTAGGAAAATCATGGTTATCTGGCCTAAACTGAACGACACTGTAGTTTCGAGCAATTGAACAACCTGCCATTTATATTATTTACTTCGAGTACATGACTTGACTTGGATCTATTCGGTGCATTGCATATCCAACAAAATTTCTTGAGAAGATCAGGTACGATTGAAACTCATTTCATTTAAAATATGTAAAATGTTCATTACAATATCTTTGATTCATAGAAAAGACAAAAGACAAGCAAAACCAAACGGACGAGGGGAGGGGGGGGCTCACACATTCAACAATCACCCATCACTTCGGTCGCTCCTGTCACCTCCTTCGACTGGGAGTCAGTCATCAGCTCCATGAACTTCTCCTTGCTCAACCAACTAGAGGGAATCAAGTTGTGTGTCACCATTTGGTTGAGACATAATTGGATCCCGACTTTGAACTCTCCTGGTGGGTGGCCCTCTAGGTGGCGTTGGACGAAAGCTCTGTTGCGAATTCCTCAACCTTCTTCATCAGGGGGCCATCTGCTCCCTCAACGCTTGAATTTCTTCTTCTAGGTCTTGGGTGATTGTCACTCACCTGGTGTTGCTCATCTCCAACTCTCCCTTGAGCTCCAGTGCCTTCTTTTTGACCCTCCTTCATGCCCCTTTTGCACAACGATAAAAAATTGCCTAGGTGTGGGTGGCCTGCCAACTGAGCGCATAGAGGTCGTTCATCTCCTGCGATAACTCACCCGAATTCATCCGCTACAAAGTCTCAACCATGCTCGCGTAACCGATCACCACACCCAGAGTATAGATGTATTAAGCAACTGCTAGCTTACTAGAGTTCCAATCATTTGAGAGATCAATAAGAGCATATCGACCACCCTTCCTCACCCTCACTTTCAGCTCCATGCTTTTGTAGAGCAGTACAATTCAACCCGAATCCCTTGGGGGAAGCCGCACCTTTATGCTTATGCTTCCGAAAGAGCCCTTCCTCCGTAGGGACCTTCCCCTAATGTTGACGCTCTAGTCTAGGTGTGAGTCCACTAGGTCGACCGATTTCACCACTAGCTCCGTCAACTGTTCATCCCCATCCACAAGGGATGGTCGAATCGTAAAGAAACTCCCCATCTCCAAGAGGGTGAATCCCTACTCGGGAATTATGCGGATGTAGAGCGACATCACTTCTGAGGGGCCTCCTGACCATCCCTTTTCACGCTAGGCTCACATTCGTTGGACTCAGCACTACCAGTTGGCTTGCCACCACCCTAGGAATTTGTAAAGGGAATAGGCACGCACATTATCCTTCTCCGATACGTCGGCTTCTCAATGAGGATCAACTCATCAGTCCCAACCTTTGAGATGACGATAGTAGTACTAGAAATCAAATGGACGAAATTATTACCAGACAAATTCTCGTCCGACTTCTCCCATGCACCGTCAGCAGCTCTACTCGTGTCCCACTTGGCCTGGAGGGCATCCAAAGCCTCCCAATCGGCCTTAATCATCTCGCCATGGGTGCCAAGAGCCAAAACCTTGTTGGGAATTGAGGCATCGAGTTATTGCTGCACGTCGAGTATCTTCCCCTCGACTTTATGAGCCTTCAGTTGCACCTCAAGCGAAATCTTTGGCTTAGTCTTCGAAGGAGGAATGTGGATCGGCGTTGCCTCGATCGGCTAGCCCATCCTTCATAGAAGCAAAACAGAACTTGAGCTTTCAATCCTTCACCATGTTCTCAAGCCCTCAGAAATGAAACTGGCTCGTGGTCAAGAACTACACATGAATATCATGAAAGCCATTATCGCGACAATCAAATTTGGCATCCCCTTTGCTCAAAAGAATCCGTGGAAATCAAAGATTGAATGCAACTCCTTGCACAACAGAGTCGGACCTAATCCATGAAGATTACCAACTCATTTTCATTGAGAGTATTCGTTCTCTCCTCTTTTCCGATAACCCAAAGATGGACAGTAGGGTTAATGATGCAGGTCTATTGATTGACCTCATCCTTTGTCATCTTGGATGAGTCAGAGAGATCAACTACGGCGAACTCCATTGGAGAATAGTGCATGAAAGCCATGTATCACCTGAAAAAAATAGAAATTACGGGGGAAAATGGCAAAAAAAAGTATATCAATTGTCGTCGAAGCTTTTTTTATAGGGACAGGGAAAACCCCAACCTTTGCAAGGGCAAAATCAAGAACGATCGCGAAGGACTCAAAAGACAAGCCAATGAATAAATATAATAGTATGGAAATCAAAAATCAAAAATAATTTTTTATTTAGATAAAAAGGTAAAATTATTACAATAACCTTACATGAGCTCAGCTAAGGTTAAAGAAGTAAACCACACAAGGGTTTGAAGTACCCTTAGCCAAGAGGTGACCCAACCGAAGCAGCCTTTGAAGCAAGAGCTCGACCTCAAACATAAACTGACCTAGCCTACTGACTGAGTCAGAGAGACATGGGACTATTCCCGCAGATCTGTGGGCTCGTGGTGGGGGACAACCACCATTTGCTTCGATGCAGCGACTTCTTACTCTAACTTCACCACACAGGCCAACAAATCGTGCGTCTCTGCACCCTAATGTATACTAGTTGCGTGCGTGAAAGCACTCAATCTTATCCAGGTAGCAAGCCAGCTACTCATGGTTTTGCGTAAACCTCTTTAGCGATATCCTCACGAGCTCCTGAGACAGCAGAGGATTTTTAGGGCGGTTGACGCCCTTTTCCTAAGTGGAGGGGTGATTAACTCCTTCCGACGCTTGCTCTCCACCCTTTGCTGGCATACATATGATTGGAGTCAATCTCCTAAGATCATAAAAAAAAAACCCAAAACGATAGAATTTTAAACGAAGCCGAAAAAATCACCAAATTAAGTTGGGGATGCCAAGTTTTTATGACTCCGATAATTTTTGATACTGTAGGCTCCTCCGAGTGGGCATCTTGTTGAAACTAGGAGGCCCAAACAATTTTCTGGTTGCTCTGGTCCTCAATCAGACCATGGGTTGTGGCAACCGACTGAATATGTTTGGGGCTATTTTGAAGAAGCCCACTTGATCCGAAGGGGTTTCCATTCTTCTTTTGACCGTGACCTTTCTCCGTTTATCTTTGTGGCACTTCTTGTCTTACTCTTTAACGAACACCCCATGAATCTTGATCTTGTTCGGGATATTAGTTTGAGACTTTAAAAGCTTGTCCATCGCGAGCTTGCATACAATAGAATGACAACTGGCGAAGGGAAGGAGAGCGCAAAGCAGGCAGACCTAGAAGACATTTTATTGCACTATATATAACAATTTGTGGTTCAGAACTCGAGGGAGTACTGATCACTAGGGTCATTTAATAATGATAATCAATTAATTATTTCATTTAATTCTCTTGTTCTTATAGCAACAAAGCCTTTTAAGATATGAGAGAATAGGGAAACTAAAATATGTACAACAAAAATGTGTTTGCCGAATTTTCCATAGATTTGACGATTCAGAGCAAGACACATTTCTATAGATTGGCTTCATGAAAAGAGTGCAAGGACATCCGAAGCAGGACAATCGCACACAAATGACCTGAGGTTTACCGATTAGAGGCAAACTGACTGACCAGAGGCTGACCGATCAAAGACCAGCCGACTGACCTGAGGCTGACCAATCAAAGGTTAACTAGCCAGGAGTTGATCGATGAAAAGTTGAGTGTTGTTAGGCATTTATCTCAAATATTGCCTTAATCAGGATATGGCCAAAAAATGAGTTGTATAAATCGTAATTATATAGGGTTGGAGTCAAAAAGATAAAGGGTATAAGTGTCATTTCACAATAATCCAGACCCTCTATAAATAAAGGGGCATTAAATGTAATAATGGCGGTTGAAACTAAATAACTACTACCCATTTCAGGATCTCTCTCTCACTCTCTCTCTCTCTCTCTCTCTTCACCCTTATGCTCTATTCTTTGAGTGTGATTCATGAACAAATCTGGTGTCAACATGGAAAGTAACTTTATTGTCTTTAACTGTCATATAGATGAAGTGGTAAATTTTAGGAGAAACACAAAACAATGAGTTTGATGGGCTCGTAGGTATGACTTATAATGAACAAGCTGGAATCATTCAATTATACAAAAAATTGCACATGATATTTTTGTCAAATGCCATGAGCATCGTAGCATATTTGACTATTAGAGGACCATCAATTCCTTTATGTAATTGACAACTTGAAAAAGCTTGGAATATCAAGGTGGTATACCTATTTTGTTAAAAGTTTTTATTGTTTTTCTTATACACATGTAAATTCCATCTGATCAATAAGCTAGACCCTCAATTCATAAAATTTTATTTTATTGGTCATAAAATTAGTAATTTTAGCTATATAGTATTAGTGTAAGAATATTATACTCAATAAACATCTCATCTATAATGTTTAGTTATCGAAGCACGTAATCATATGTATAAGCAAATTGCGTTTGAGGAGATTTTTGAAGGTGATGTGTTGTAAAGTAGACAGCAACTTCTGAGAATATTGAGACATGATCGAAATCTAGCATTCATTCAGTGATGCAATCGAGGTAATCTGAAAGAGATTGAACCTTAATCATGGATATTCTTCTTCATCATGCATTATTTTTTGATAATTGGTAGTTGTTATTCATAGTGATTAAAGTAGCAATGTAAATTAAATTTCTGTCAAGCGGGATATAAAAATAATACTTGGACATTAACTTAAATTACCAAAGGATGGAAGAGGATCGTTAATTAAATCAAGTATTATTGTGAAGGAATAGAAATTATTATAGAACAATCAAATTTCTATGATTCAGGAGAAGCACAAAAGAAATATAAAATTACAAGGGGAGACTTGTAGCAAAATAATTCAACGAAAGGAAGATATTTTGATGTTAGCTGTTGTACGTGAAACTATAAGATAAATAGGAAGTTAGATATAAGATGAAATTCAAAAAGAAAATATGTTTGTTGAAAAAAGTATTATTTTTAACACCTTTTAACTTCAATTTCTGTTACTTTGGATGTCAAGACTATTTTAGCACTTTTTAAAAGTTTGGAGACTAGATCGGATCTTTTCTGTATAACATGGGACTAAATTGCCTTTCAAAATTAGTCAGGAAACTATTTTGATTCTTTATCATTGCTATAAAGAAAGTAAACTATTTATTTATTGGTCTTTTGAGGATTTCTTTTTTCAGAGCACGGTTAAAATTGAAATAAAATGTTATGAAAAACAATAATAATGGGACAATCAGCATATGATGGAAGAAAAATGCTTTACACTGGTGCAGATCACAAGGAAATTTAACCATGACCACAGAAGCTATCATGTAGAGGAAAGATGGTGACATAAATAAAAAGATAATTGATAGTATTGTAAAATATATTATGATAATTTTGCTTGCAGATCAATAATGTATTGTGTCAGAAGTATATATGGCATTCTGGTGGTTATACATATAAAGATTCCATGCAAATTCATCAACACATTACTATTTTGATCTATGATTAACTGTAAGCAATTAAACGTGGGTGTCGCCTTATATAAAGATCAGGAATCATGAAATTGAGTGGGAATTTCTTTTTTTCATGTATAAGCACCATTTAAATTATATTCTGGAAATAACGAACTTTGAACGACATAGTTTGCCCTCTGCCGTAGATGTGGCAGAATCAACCTTGGATTCTGTTGGGTTGCAAAAGTAATATTTTTGTTCTCTTTCTAAATATGCTAAGGTTGGTTAATTTGGGTTGGTCGCTTGAATGCTACTTGATTTGTTTTTTAAGCAAGTTCTAATTCACGCTACGATTTTGGTGAAGTGTCATGAGGTCATTTTATTAAAAAATGTCAATGTAGTCTTCAATCTTTTTAAATTGAGGTTGAAATAGTCTTCATATCAAAAGAGTTTGGACACCAAATTAGTACTTCAATGGATTCTGAGGTTAAGATGACCCCTGTGAAGATTCAGGGACTATTTTGATACTTTTCTCCTAAAATTTTCTATATCATTTTTGCAGTGGAAATAAAACAACTGAATCTTGCTGCTAATTTCTGTATGGCTGCTTGCAACCTTTAATTTGCTAATAGGCAGATCCCTGGGCAATTTGCTGTAAAGATAAGCAATTTGGCCTCAAGAATAATTGTAAGTGGCCTTCCTAACGTTAAAATGCGATATTATTTGTTTAAATGTACATGTGTAAAGAAAAATTTGAATGACTTCTTGTGAGAAATTAAAAGATAGAATATAAAATATAGTTGTACTCTAATTTCTTACCAGTTTCCTTTTAATTTCTTATCAAGTTTATTTAGTTTTTTATCGAGTTTAAAAATGTTATTCTTATGTTCAATTCTGTCTTTTAGCATCTCTTCTTCTGCGCTGTAGCAAAAAGAAAAATACAATATTGTTATTCTTCCCAAACAAATTTATTTATTTTCATTTTTTTGGTGTGGTGGATTATGACTGAATTTGGGTCTGAATCAAATTTAGAATAGATTTTAAATAGGAGCTCCGGCGGAAGCCATCAAGCTTTAAGACGTTTTCTGACGATTAGCTTTCGACAAAATCTGTAAAATATTTTTTGGTCTCGACCCAGGCTACCTCGACCTATGGCTGCCATTATCAGAGCCATGGTGGTGTTCAACTCGCCTCTATGTTGTCTGAGCGGCGGTCCCATTGCTGCCTGTCCGTTTTTCCTTCCGGCACGCTCCGGTGAGATAACTTTACATAGTTAATGGGGGTGCTTATTCCATAAATATGAATGTTCAGGTATGAAATAAGTAAAATGATATATTTTTAGTGAACTCGCATAGTGATTACACCAGTACTTTGTAATTTCTTTATTTTTTTTATCATAATGTTGTGATTTTTTTAGAAAGGAGTTGTAACAACAGGGTGGCTATCAAAGAAAATTGAAGATTGGATACAGTCAAGAAAATGAGCCTTTTCAAAAGATTATCAAAGACAGTAGAATAATTGATATGAAATAAATGCTGCAATTATTTTGAGTTTAGATTGCACCGACGAAACTAGCTAAAGGTTATAAAGTTACATAGAATAGGCGGTCTAAAGTTCTAATAAGCCATAACATAGCTCTGAAAATCATTAAAGTGGAGCACTGCTAGGTGATAACAAAAAGGCTTAATTAATTATGAATTCTATTCCATGAAAGAGATGGGAGATAATGTCTTTTGCAGGAGGGTAGAATCAGCTTTGTATCCTGCTGTATATGTCTCAGAAATTGAAAAATAAAAGAAATAGTTTATAAGAAATTAGATGAAAGGATATTTTTTTTATGAAAAGCCCAAGGGCTGATTTTATTGAAATAGAAAATGATACATAAATGTTGTATGAGAGAGTCCAAAAAAAACACCTTACCATACGATACAAGTACACTAATACCCTAACAAAAGGATACAGATAGACTCTTGTCTCTGCCTCTAGTTTTAGGAGCGGAGCCAGATAACAAACTTTGAAGAGTTGTGCCATTGTCATGAGTAACTAAAGTATCATCCATTAAGTTTCCGAGTGTTTGAAGAGTTGTGTCATTGCCAGGAGTAACCAAAGTATCATCCATTAAGTTTTCAAGTGTGTGCCCCCAACCTTCTTCTTCTACCGAGAAGTGTAAACCTGTCATTCTTCATCTGAAGACGGGCTCATGTGATCCTTGATCTGATTTGATGTTAGCACCGCAGTAGGAGGAAACACAGTTGTTGCCACCACGATAGGTTCCAGTGTATGTGAAGTGTGAAATGTTACCTTTGCACCTGATGTTTCTTGAATAGGAGCTGCGGGACTATCTTGATTTTCAGTCCGAGCATTATCCGTTGTAGTATGGTCAGGAGAAGGAATCTCAGGAGCAGACACCAACTCCTATCTTGTGGTGATTCTCTCCTCAGGTTGGCTGTCATCAAGTTTGCTGGGAGTGTGTTCAGGCACATGAGGTGCACTAATAGTGTGTTCCTGCTTTTGACTATTGGTTCTCAACTATGGGTGCAATCTGAAACATTTCTCCTGCCAGGGTCCAAACATCTTGCAGTGCTTGCAGTAGTATGGTTTTTGTTCCATAATGATTTTTTGCCAATAACCATTGTGAGCAGATCCAAACTAGACTTCTTCTACATCTGGTAGTGTAATATCTCGTTCAATCAAAATCCTTGCAATAGAGGGTCTTGAGATATGAACTGTAGGTAAGTCTACCTGCAAAGATTTTTCAAGGATAGACCCAATTGCATATAAGATAGGTCAAAGAAATGAAGCTTGAGTTCAGGTAATGAGAATCACATAGGTGCATTTGAGGTTTCTTGACTGAGATCAAAATTGGGCGTCCACTTGAGCAATTTCATATGTTTGCCCTCAATTGTGATGAATTTCTTTGAGAAAATCCTCGTGTAATCATCTTCTGTGCTCAGTTGTATCATACCATGCCTTCCGTCGAAATGACCTACCTGTCAATCCCCAACCAGTTTGAAATCTTCAAAAACCTTCCTGATGATCCCCATCTTAGGTCAACCTAATTGGAACTTTCCAACTAGTGTAACTTTGTATTTTCCTGCACGAGTTGAAATTTCAGCGTTAGAAAAGAAAATGCTGGTTTGCTCGCATTTTTCTCAATTTTTTTGATGAGGTTGCAATCGTCATTTCCTGCAACAGAATCATGTTAAATCTACGGGAATACCGCACTATCTGCGAGGTGAAAAGGGGAGCTGCGTTTGTGACCACTGTAGCATAAGAGGGTTTGGCGGGGTTATCACCGGCGACGGTGGCGGCGTAGGAAAGCCCTAAGGCCATTACTGCAGCCAGTGCCAACCTGCAACACAGTGAGAATCTGCACGAGTGGCGAAAGGCTCTGTCGCAGACGACAAAGGCAGAGCCGAGCAG
>NW_018165403.1:581943-590222 GCF_001263595.1 Phalaenopsis equestris
CGGCGGACGAGACACAGGCTCGAGCGGCTCTGTCGCAGACGCATGCACGACCGCAACACCCGCCAGACGAGACGCGAAAGCAAAAGCGAGACGACGCGAGGAAGTAGACGACACGAGAGGAAGCTCGAAGCCAAAATGACGCTGGGTTCGCCATGGGGCGGAACCCTAGCATTGCGGAACAACGACATGTTTTAACTTCTGTGTAGATGATTGCCTTATGATTTATTATAAAATATCTTCTAATTTCTTACCCGAAGGCATTTCAAACTTTTTTTTTAAATTCAGACGTATTATTTGTATCCAAATCTATCTATTAGTTTCTTGCAGAATTCATTCTCAAAAGGTCTTGGTACACTTCCCAAACAACTTTACTTAAAAAAATAAAAAAGGAAGATTTACATACCTATTACTCAATTCCTATGTATCTACATATCTAACACATAAACTTCAATATTTACACAAGTCACCTGATTTATGCATAAAAAGGCAGATTCCAATTTTTAGAATTTAAAATAATCATATTTTTATGAAATATATATTAGAAGTAATATTATGATTATTAAAGGGTAAATTAATCTTGATATTTTCATTTTGTTTGCTTATATAACTCTTGTCTAACTTATTCTTGTTATTATTGCAATATCAAATCCTAGCTTTGAAAATTATGTTTTTCTCTGACATCTTTTTCTTATCTCATTCTTCTCTAAGTTTGCATACATTTTAATTTCTTACATAGTTTTCACGAAACCTCGATTAATTTTAATTTAGCAACGCTGGGTTCGGTGGCCTTCGATATGTGGTATTTTATTTGTCAAATTGGTATTTGTATTTATCTCTTTTATTCCTTATTTTGACTGTGCTATTTGTTATAATGGCCTTTGAAAAGGATAATTCTCTTCAGTCCATTAGCATCTGATTTAATGGGAGTGGGCATAATTATTCGTATTGGATTTTTGACATGACAAAATTTCTCAAGGATAAGAAAATAAATCCATTAGCGTGCAATTAAGTGGGAGTGGGCAAATTATTCATATTGGAGTTACGACATGAGAAAATTTCTAAAGGCTAAAAAAATATGGCGTTATGTCTCTGAAACTTTGCTAAGCCGTTGAATGAAAAAGATGAGAAATTTGTAGATAAATTGGAACTTTGGGATGGCTCTAATTCGAAAATTATAACATGGGTTAGCAACATTGTCTCACAAGCTATAGGAATCTAATTAGCAAAGTATGAAATGGCTGAAGCGATTTGGAATCATTTGGAAAGATTGCATACACATTTTAATTTTACAAAACAAGACTAATTGGATATAGATATTCGGGTCATTCAACAAATTACCATGAGTGTTCACGATTATATTTTGCAATGTCTGATCTTTGGAATCAACTTGCTCTTATTGAATTCACAGATCGTTAGTCAATCCATTTTAACCAGCTTAATGTAATTTAAATTTTAACTGGAAAAGATAACTTGGAGGTAGAACTTTAGAAATATCAAGTATTAGTTTTATAACTTACGAATGACCCCCCCTCTTCACATCTAAAATGTTATAAAAGAAAAAGCTGCCAACCAGATATTGTAATGTTCAAGAGAAAAAGAAAAAGAAGTAAAAGATAAAAAAGCAAAAAAGTTAAAAATCTCTGAGAAGAAGCTTGTAGTTAGCACAACAAAAATTCAAGAGAAGAAAAGAAATCAGAAGAGGGTCTATTGTGACTTGAGTGATAAACGTTACTTTGATTCGTTAGCTAAAATCCACTGATATTGTATAAATACTTTTAAGGTTAATGAAAGATACTTTAAATAACACCAATTTATAAATTTATGAGATATTCTTAAGAAAAGAAGGGAATTAAGAAAAGATCAAGTTATTAACCATCAAAGATAATTACTCCTAATGACCTTGAAATGTTTTTTAGTTTTGATATACACGTTGAATAGTTAAAAACCTATAAGAGTACTATACAATTCGTAGTAATTCAAGCATATCCATGTGATTACTTGAGGGCAAGTAATAGGGTAAGTTTCGGAGTATTGACATGCATCAATTTTACATGATTTTACCTTTATTTTCCTTACATTTTATATGTTATTTTCAGTTATTTATCGTGAATTTATACTTGAGAAAGATTTTTCTGAATGTTGTGCAGGTTATAGGTGTCGAACACGCAAAATGAGGTCAAAATGTTGTCATATTGTCCTGTCTGGCGTGACCACACTAGTTTTGGGTGTGACCACGCCGGGTCTAGGTTTGACCACGCCATTGGATCTTCAGATCTTATTTTGGAAGGTTTTGTCAAGCTAATTTTTGTTGAATCTTTAAAAGGTAAGCTAGGGCACGAATTGAAACTTGCTCGGTTGCAAAGGAGAGTTGGAGACGACTCTAGAAGAAGTTTTGAGAGTTTTCTTAGGTTTCCTCTTCCTCTCTTCGGGTTGAGGTCCTAAGGGTTTCTTCTACCTTTTTCTTTGTATTATTCTTTATGTTTTGAGAGATTATTGTATGAGAGACTAGTTGGTTGTTGTGGAAGAGTGAACAAATCATTTTGTTTAATATTTAGTTTTACTTGTAACAATGGTTTTGTTGGGATGCTTTTCCAGTTTTCTTTCTATCATGTGTACCTAAAATTTTTTTCGTGCCTCTGTGATTTATGGGATGTGATTTTATGGTTTTCTCATATGATTTCTTTTCCTATATCGTTTTCCTGAGACATCAAAGCTTTTTTATCGTTATGTTAACAATAGAGTTCCATTTACTTATGATCTAATCAATTAGGATGTTAACATATTTTGTGATATATGACTCTTGCCCGTTGCGTAAAGGAACGGAATGGTTAACCACAAAATCTCGGTAATAATATACATATTTTGTCCAAATTTTGTATCTTAGATAGGGACCAGAACAATATTTCGGGATGTCATGAGGATTGAGGAAGCCTCAACATCATAGATGCTTGCTTTTTTTTTGATCTAGACATAAGCATAAGGAGGACTTTCTATCTTTGTTGACAACAATCACGCTAAGATAAGTCTAGGAAAATTACGAATCAACCCCTTAACTAAATCATAGGGGTGCAAGTCTCACATGCCTTGAAGAACAGTAAGGGTTATCCGTTGCTATTTTTCATCTTTAACAAACACATTATCTTTTGTTTCACTTTTAATTAGGATTTTAGGAAACCATCTCCTATTCATGATCAAGCTAAACTAAGTTTAGAAGTTTAGTAAAATAGAGATCTGCCCATAAAAATAGCTCTTAATTGTTTTCTTATGGGATCGATATGCGGTAATCTTTAACCACGTCATTACTTGACACGTATACTTGTGTTGTGCGACCAACTTACTTTGCGATAAATTTTGACGCGTCACTGAACCTGAGTTGTTGTTGTCTCCTGCACTTGTGGTGGTTTCAACAGATCTGTCAGCCTCTAGCAAATCGGATCTGAAGCTAGGATCGATGCTCCGGTGGTGTGCACCTTGGTCCTGCCCCCCACTTCATAGAGTGGCAATGAGTTAGACGACTCGACCGTCTTCTCTGCTCTTTATTTCTGCAACATTGCTTTCTTGACCAACATTCTCCTCTCTGGTCGGATACTTTCTCCTAGTCTTTTTGTGTTGAGCAAGCAACCTTCTCCTTTCAACTTCTTTACTTTTAGATGGCCCTCATCCGCAGGTTTCTTCCTTGGAGTAGGCCAAGTACTTTCAAGTTTCTTCTTTTTCTCTCCCACTAGATGTCAAGCTTTTTTAGTTGAAAGCCCAAAAGGGCTTCAACATAGCTTCTTCGTATGTGAGCTTATTTCCACTTGTCCTCACAAATCCATACTAAAAATCAACTGAATGGTTGGAAATTGAAAAATGGTGATGAGCAAGTGCTGCTCGCGCTCTGTTTATAGGGGATACAAACATGAAAATTTTGGTAGTTTAATTTTTAGTGGCACTCATTATGAAATAAATAAGTCAATTTATATATTTAATTTTCTTAATCTTATCGCTTTTGTCACTTTCAAGAAGTAAGAGAGTCCAGAAGCTAAATATATAAATTATGGCCACAGAAATCTCAAAGAGATTCAACGGATCTCACTGAATAGGTACCAGAGAAATGAATCAAGAGTCAAAACATGAAGACACCAAATGTCATTCCCTTTGTTCAGAACCACAAGTTGGCTGAATAAAAGCTCATCCTAACGAAAGAACATGAGACACTAGATTCAAGTGCAAACGAATACAACCAGCTCCCTCAAATGATTTTAGGACTCTTCATGTTGATGGCCATTCATAAAAAAGAATGAAAAGAGCCACCAGATCCCAATATCTTTCCATTCCTCTCGGAATGCTCCTTTGTCTGAGTGGTATTGTCGATCAGATTATTGTGATATATCCTTTGCTTGATGGTCTAAGTTCGTCCATATGACAATAGAACCTCCACCAAAAATTCTCCCAACGAGACTGACTGAAGCCCCCTTAGTCTATCGAAGATCCTCTAGCTAACCGAAACTCCGTGAGACGATCAAATGACAACATGACCAGGTCATTAAGTGTTTTCCCCTTTAGCAGTTATGAATATGAAACGGTGTCAGTGTCAGCAATAAATCCGAAGTCAGTTACAAATAAGAAGAGGTGAATTAATTTCTTGTAACATTCCTATTAAAACAAGGACAAATATATGAGTTACTAGACACCCCCTATGATCTATAAATATGAGGTCAATTTTTCAGGATTGGAATACTAAACTTGTTTCTTGAGAACTTGTGTTATTGTGCAATAAGCTTCTCTCTTTCTGTATCTCTCTCTCTCTTAATTCCTTTCATCTGTCCTATGCTTTATTTCTTGGGTGTGACTCGTATATTTTTGAATTCAACAATATGATATATTTTTTTCTTTAATTGGATGCACTAACGAGTGCCCGTCACATATCAAATGTGTCACAAACATGTTTGAGTTCTGTACATGCTAGTCAATATATGTTGTTTTCAATTGAATATCAATATATCATAGAAGTTATTAATTAATATCGGTATATTATATTATTATATTAGCTCTTTTTAAATATGCCATTCTGATAGATTAGCATTATATAATGTCAAAATAGTTTGTTAACATGAAAATAATATTTTCTTAAATCTATTTTAAAAAAAATCTAAATTTTAACTATCTAATTAAATTGTTTTGAAAAATTGTCTTGTGTTCTCTTTTGGATAAAATTGAGATTTATTATATTACAAAAAAAAAAAATGCATCATCATCAAAATATCAAAGTTTATTCTATGAAATGAAAAAGATAAAATTGACTTTATATGCATCCTAATGATGAAATTAGAGAAATAATTTTTAATTCAATTTAAATGTTTTTTGAATCATCATTCAAATAAATTCAAGCTCTCATTTGGGTATAAGATTTGAATAAAGTTAAAAAAACTGTCAAAACTCTTTTAGGATTCAAATAAAGTTTGAAAAAACTCAAATAAATCAAGGCTAAAATTTTATTTGATCATCGTAGGCATGGCATGATGGATATAGTTAAAATAGTGATTCCATTACTATCTATAAAACATTAAATTGATCATAATTCAAAGATGATTTGCATATGGTGCAATATTAAGTCAATCACAGATTAAAGATAATTCGAAGAAAGTTTGATCATGATATCATGACTAGTCAATCACAATTAAAAAATGTTTGATTATAGCTTATTTAAGTTTAATTTGATCATAGTTGATTTAGTGCTCGATCGTTATTCATGTTTTGTTTGATTGATATTCGATTATGGATTATACCCAAGCATGCATAACAAAGAATACAATAATATCAGCTATATCACAGTAAAGTTACCATCAATATATTAAATCAAAATTATTATAAATAAAAGATAAACATACTAGTTATGAGGTAATAGATAAAAAAATTTACTAAATTGAGTACATTCATACTAGCTATATCACAACAAACAAGTAAAATTAATACAATTGAATATCATAACATCAACTATAAATTAACAAAAAGCTTTAATACAACTGAATACACTTCAATCATTTATAATAAAAACAATTAGATTGCCCCTCCTCAATTTGAGGAGAATATTATAGTATTAGCAACAATGAAGCTAGCCTTGTTATAAATTTGGCTATACTTGTAGCACTATAAAGTGTCCAAATCTCTAATTAAAGGGTATGCTTGAGACTCCATAAAATGTGCGCTTGAAGATCATTATGATTAAAACCATTTTCATCAAGTAATAACATACTTATTCTTTTTTAAGTAACAGCATGCTAAGGCCACCATGCTAAAATTTCATTAAGTAAACAAAATTGTTTTTAAATAAAATGCCAAACAAAATTACTTGTTTAAATGGCATGCATTTACATTGTTGTTAAGTGGAACATTCAAATATTGATTGAAATAAAATTTAGTAATGAAAGATGTGCAATTATGTTTAATATTCGAGATAATAATGACATTAGCTTCAAATTGTCAAATGATTTTCTCCATCACATCCCAAAATATATGTGTGAAAAGGTAGACAGTTCAAATGAAAAATCTTACAAGAGATAATAAAAGCAAAGTAATAAAAAATAAATTTTTTTCATACTATGTTCAAATAATATTTAACTAATACATGAAGTTCTTGAAACTTGCTCTAACCTTATTAAACTTTACCAACTTTGGTAAGACATACTAAATCATTGTTTCAATGTTCAAGCTTATTTTGATCAAGTTCAAAGGTAATAATTCATTGTGTAATAGCCTCTTAGGTTAAAAATTTAGAGTGTGTAGAATCCTTTTAGGGCGAACGCTCACGTATCACTGATAGGCTCACACAAACTAGAGTGGCTCGAGAGGAAGGTGATGAAGATGATAAAGATGGTGATCTAGAGAGTGATCCTCTAAGAATAGAGGGTGCATCTACTTATCTGGCTCATCAATTGTCATTCATCTATATGGGGCTACATAGTGTTGAAAATGACTTAAAATTAAATACCATATAATACAAAGCTTGTCCATGACATCCCAATCAGAAGATGGTGTGTGGGTGTTCGATGGATCTTAAATTGACATGAATAAGTACTCGACGGGCTGTTCTACTAGGGTTTCACCTGATGGCGAAACCTTATGCTTATTCCTTCGTTGGCTTCGTCGTGCTTGACAATAAATGGTTCGCGCTTTCCTGTTTCGATTGTTCGTCTTCCGCTAATTTCTTAGTGCTCGCTCGTCGTCTCCATCCTTAGATCTCTGTGTCGCTACGATTTCTGCTACGAGGTCGGTTGCGGCGCAATGGAAACTGTCAAGGGGAAGGGATTGCGTGTCATCCTACACTTTCGTCTTACCACCTTGACTTCGCCTCTCCTGCTTCCGGTTGGGACTTTGCAGTAAGAGACGCAGACATCTTCGCATTCTTTTGCACCTCACCACAATTATCTCAGGATCTGCTAGTAGGCAGATTTCCCTGTTCTCATGGTGCTCCCACCTTCTTCGGTTGAACCTGACATTGCCTCATTTGCCCACGTGGTGGGTAATCCTCAGGGGGAGTAGGTGACCAAAGAAAAATATGTTGAGATTTTCATACCTATTTTATATTGATTTTGATGATGTTGCACTTTAAATAAAGGTATTTTTGATGTTTTGTTGCATGTATGTTGAATTATGGTAATTGGAGCAAAAAGATGCAAAAATAAGCGAATTTGGAGCAAAAAGGACCAAAATATGAAGAATTGATCTTGGGCGCCGACGTCGCCATCGACGTATTTTCCTGAGCCTAAAGGAAAAAATCTCCAGAGGGCCGCCGACGGCGCCATCGAGGCCACCGACGGTGAGAACGACGGTTCTCTCAATAGATGCATTGAATGTGGACGTTTTTTGAAAGGACGCTTAGGAAATTTTAGGAAATTTTTAAAAACTCTTCTACAACTTTAAGAGAAACATTTTTGGAAGCCGAAAAGGGGAGTCCAGAGTGTCCAAAGAGTGTCGAGAGGTCTACGGGTGTCCAGTGGAGTGTAATTTAGGGTTAGGTATTGAAAGGAATTCTTCGAGAAATTGTAAGAGTGGAAGGAAAGTGAGAGATTTCTTCCTTCTTGTCGCTTCGAAGGAGAATTCTGTGTGTTGTAAATAAAGAAAGAGATTCAGAGGAACTTTGAGAGGTTTTCTTGGGGAGAAATTAGAAATAAGTTTATTTATTTGTTGTAGTTTGTATGACTGTAATTTTATATATGAATTCCGAGTTTTGTTGTGTTTTCCCCATGAGATCTGAGTAGTTTTCTCTATCTTTCTCCTTGTCTTGAGATTTGTGAAAT
>NW_018165403.1:590626-591344 GCF_001263595.1 Phalaenopsis equestris
ATTCAGTAACCAAGCATAAGATTAGTCAATGTTCTTTATGCCTGGTCCAAAGGGTAAAGAATAGGTATGCTCCTATTTGGCACAATACAATTTGAACCGATTCAATTTATCCATTCACTTAAATTTCTTGACAAGGAGAATGATGCTTTCTTATAATTAAAGTTCACATTAAAAAATTTATTAGTAGAATTAGTTGATTGAGAGTTTATTAAAATTACATTTTTATTTTAATTGCCTATTAGTGACAACAATGCAATTTGAACTATGTTGTTGTGATTAAGTATTGATTTTCTAAATCTTAAGTTCGTAGCCTCTAATATTACTCCCTGTGGGATCGATATCCAGGACTCCATTAGAGCCTTGTATTACTTGACAATACTTATACTTGCGTTGATAAGTGTGACTTTACAATTATTGAATATTTTATACACATCTTTATCAAATCTATAACTGTTGTCAAGTTTTTGGCGCTGTTGCCGGGGATTTAAATCTTCTAGCAGCAGTATCAAATTCTTGTAATTTTTAGCATATATAAAGTCGCTGTCAAGTTTTTGGCGCCATTTTCGAGGAGTAAAAATTTAATTTAAAAAAAAATTAGAGTAACAAACAAATTAGGACTATTAGAAAACTTTTACTTGAATTGTAACTTATTTTCATATTTAGTTAACTATTTTTTTGTGTACTGATTTCAATTGTATGCGTAAATTTGGACCTAAAA
>NW_018165403.1:591593-592842 GCF_001263595.1 Phalaenopsis equestris
GGAGGTACACCAAATGAAGATCCTAATTTACACCTTGCTAGTTTTTTAGAACTTTGTGCTACCTTTAAATATGACAGAGTTTCGAACGATGTTGTTAGACTTAGACTTTTTCCTTTTTCACTTAGGGATAAGGCTAAGATGTGGGTAAATTCGTTAGCACCTGGATATATTAGAACTTGGGAAGAACTTTCATAGAAATTTCTATCCAAATATTTCCATCCATCCAAAATTGCTAAACTTAGAAATTGCATAACATCATTTTGTCAGATTGATGGAGATTCATTATCTGAAGCTTGGGAGAGATTTAAAGATCTTCTTAGGAAGTGCCCACATCATTAGTCACCAGATTGGTTGATAATTCAAACTTTTTACAATGGATTAGTGGGATCTCTTAGATCGATTATAGATGCTGCGGCTGGTGGTTCTTTAATGTCAAAAACTTTTGATGAGGCTTATTCGTTAATAGAAGAGATGGCTACCAACAATTTTCAGTGGCCCTCTGAAAGGATAAATGCTAAGAGAGTAGCTAGTATTCATGATTCTGATGCAATTATGTTAGCTTTGCAGATTGCTGCAATATCAAAGAAATTAGATCATTATGGAATGAATTATTCTCCAACACCTACTATGATGGAAGAGAACTCATCTGGGCAATTTGTGGATGTTCAACCTTATGAGACTCTAAATGCTATTAACAATAAACCCAATAATCCTTATTCGATCTATTATAACCCAGTTTGGAAGAGTCGTCCTAACTTTAATTGGAATAACAATTCTTCTACAAATCAACAATGGGCAAACAACCCAGTAAACCCATTGGGAAATTCATCCAACCAAAGAAATGTTAATTATAGACCTTCTTATTCTCTAGGATTTAACAGTAACACTTAATTTAAGGAAAAGAAGTTGTCTATGGAAGAGTTGATACTGAACATGGGTCAACAATTGCAAAATAAAGGAAATCAATTACAGATTCAAGAAAAAAAGCTACAAAATTAAGGAACTACTATCAAGAATATTGAAAACCAATTGGAGCATATCATTACTGCGCTTAATAACCGAACATTATGAACTTTTCAACATTGGGAAACAAACATTGGGAAATTTTCCTAGTACTGTGGAATTAAATCCTAAAGAACAAGGAAAAGAACAGATAAAAGCAATACAATTACAAAGTGGAAAAGAATTTGAAACAAGAGTGCAGAAAGAATTGGAAACTGAAAAAAAACTGAAAAAGAGAAAGTGGATT
>NW_018165403.1:592960-597203 GCF_001263595.1 Phalaenopsis equestris
AACAAAGATTGAAGCAACTCTCAAAGATTGAAGCAACTCAAAAAGGATAAACAATTTTCCAAGTTTATAGAGATTCTTAAGAAATTAACGATAAATGTTCCTTTCATAGAAGCTTTAGAGCAAATGCCCAATTATGTGAAGTTTATGAAAAATATTTTGAACAAGAAAAGGAAGTTCACTGATAATGAGACTGTTGCACTTAGCAAAGAGTGTAGTGCAATTATTTAGAAAAAGCTTCCTGAGAAATTAAAAGATCCAGGAAGTTTCACTATACCGTGTGCTATTGGTGAAAATTTTTTTGGAAGAGCTTTATGTGATTTGGGAGCCAGCATTAATCTTATGCCTCTATCAATTTTCAAAAGATTAGGATTAGGAGAAGTCTCACCTACTTCTATAACTCTTTAGCGGATCGTTCAGTTACATATCCTAAGGGAGTTATAGAAGATGTGTTAGTAAAAGTTGATAAATTTATCTTTCATGTGGATTTCATTGTTTTAGATATGGAGGAAGATAAATAAATATCTATTATTTTAGGGAGACCCTTTTTAGCTACTGGAAAAGCTATGATAGATGTTCAAAAGGGAGAATTAACTATGAGAGTTAATGATCAAGATGTGACTTTTAACATTGTGAAATCTATGAAATACCCTGCTGTTGAAAGAGATAATGAATGTTTTCGCATGGAAATTAGTGAACATCAATTATAAAACCACCTGAACTTGAGTTAAAAACATTTCCTAACCACTTGAAGTATTTGTTTCTGGGAAACTCATCTACATTACATGTTATTATATCTTCAGAGTTAAACGACTTGCATGAGCAAATACATGGGTACATTAAAAAGATATAAGAAACCTTTTGGTTGGACCTTAGCTGATATTAAAGGAATCAGTCCTTCGATCTGTATGCATAAATTTATATTGGATGAACAATACAAACCAAGAGTTGATCGACAAAGGAGATCAAACCCAATGATGAAAGAAGTAGTCAAGAAGGATCTTTTGAAATGGTTGGACATTGAAAGTATATATCCTATTCCGGACAGTGCTTGGGTAAGTCCAATTCATTATGTTTTTAAGAAAGGAGGGGTGACTGTTGAAGCACAAGAGAATAATGAATTAATACTTATCAGATAAGTTACTGGGTGGCGTATTTGCATTGATTATAGAAAACTAAACACTGCCACAAGGAATGATCACTTCCCTTTAACATTTTTAGACCAAATAGTGGATAGACTTGTTGGGCACAATTATTTTTGGTTTTTAGATGGATATAAATGCTACCATCAAATTCCTATTGCTCCTGAGGATCAAGAAAAGATAACATTTACTTGTCCTTTTTTGAACTTTTGCTTTTCAAAGAATTCCTTTCGGATTATGTAATGCACCTACAACAATGTAGAGATGTATGATGTCTATATTTAGTAAGTTAATTGATGATGGAATAGAAGTGTTTATGGATGATTTCCCTTTGTTTGGAACATCATTTGATGCATGCATAAATTATCTTGAAAAAGTTTTGGAGTAATGCGAAAGAACTAATTTAGTTCTAAATTGGGAAAAATTTCAATTTATGGTTACAGGAGGAATTGTGTTAGGGCATAAGATTTCGAAAAATGGTATGGAAGTAGACCCTACATAAATTCAATCTATATTTAAATTAACACCTCCTACTAATATAGGAGGGGTTAGAATTTTTCTTAGACATGTTGGTTCTTACAAGGATTATATTAAAGATTTTTCAAAAATTACCAAACTTCTATGCTAACTTTTAGAAAAGGACAAGAAATTTGAGTTTACTGAAGACTGTTTAAATGCCTTTGAGTTCTTAAAAGAAAAGCTAATCACAGCCCCTATAATAGTTTCACCTAACTGGGAGAAATCATTCAAACTGATGTGCGATGCTAGTGATTATGCTATTGGATCTGTTCTTGGACAAAGGTATGATAAGATATTTAAAGTTATATACTACGCTAGTAAAACTCTTAACAATGCTCAAATTAACTAAACTGGTACTGAAAAAGAGTTACTGACTATTGTGTATGCTTTTGACAAATTTAGATCTTATTTAATTGGGACTAAATGTGTTGTGCACACTGATCACTCTGCTATGAAATATCTGATGCCAAAGAAGGATGCAAAACCAAGTTTAATTAGATGGATACTTTTGATGCAAGAATTTGATTTTGTGGTTATTAATAGAAATGAAACTGATAATCATATTTTTGATCATTTGTCGAGATTAGAAGATCATGAATTATCTGACACGGACAATAAAATTATGGATAGTTTCCCTGATGAACAACTCTATAATATCAATGAGTGGAAAATACCATGACATGCTGATATTGTTAATTATATTGTAAGTGATTTTTTGCCACCTATGCTGACATTACAGCAGTAAAGAAAATTTACTCATGATGCAAAAGCATATTTTTGGGATGAGCCTTATTTATATAAACAATGTAAGGATCTTATTATGAGAAGATGGGTACCTTATGAAGAAACTAAACTAATTATTCAAAAATGTCATGATTCTAAATTTGGAGGATATTTTGAAACTAATAAAACTACTGATAAAATTTTACAAGTTGGATTCTATTGGCCTACTCTTTTTAGAGATGTTTAGAGATACATAAAACTTGTGATTGATGCCAACGAGTAGACAATATATCTAGAAGAAATGAAATGCCTCTGAATTTCATGTTAGAAGTTGAGATCTTTGATGTTTGGGGATTGGATTTAATGGGACCAATTATTCCTTTATCTAGGAACTTATACATATTAGTTGTGGTAGACTACGTTTCAAAGTGGATTGAAGCATAAGCTTTTCCTCGTTGTGAGGCTAAAAGTGTTTCAATTCTCATTTCAGAATCAATCCTTAACTTCTGGTTCCCTTCTTTCGAGGTCGGTCCCTAACTTCTTACTCTCTCTTGAGATGGATCCTTAACTCTCAATTCTCATTTTAAAATCAGTCCTTAACTTTTGATTCCCTCCTTTTGAGATCGGTCCCTAACTTCCGATCCTCTTTTTGAGATTCATCCATAGCGTGAGAAGAGATTGTTACAAATGAATGAATTGGAAGAATTAAGAAATGAATCTTATGATAACGACAAAATTTATAAAGAGAAACTAAAGTTATGACATGATCAGAAGATTAACCAGAAGAACTTTGAACCAGGACAAGAAGTTTTGCTTTACAATACAAGGCTAAAGTTATTCCCTGGGAAATTGAAGTCTCGTTGGTTAGGACCCTTTACTGTGAGTCGAGTTTATACTTACGGAGCTGTTGAAATTGAAGATCAAAAAACTGTGGATAGATTTAAAGTAATTGAACATAGAATAAACCCGTATTTTGAGGGTAAAAGACTAAATTTTAAAGAGGTTTTAATGGTCAGTCAACCTAAATAATATCTGAATAGGTCGGGTTGACGACGTTAAACCAGACGTTTTATGGGAGGCAACCCATAATTATCCTTATTTCTATTGCGATTATAGTGTTTTTGTTTGAAATTATCGTTAGTTTGTGGTAGTATTGAACTCTACTACTCATATTTACCCTTGAATCATCATAAAAATTGGATCCATAGAGAAAATTGGAACGCATTCAGACCAGAGCGAAACTGTGAAATTTTTGCCTTGGACGCCGACGGTGGGCTTGACGCCGCCGATGACGGTTTCTGGAGTTTGAACTGATGATTTTTGGCAGTTTTAGGCGAGATTTACTCACTATAAACTTCCAACTTCGATTCTTAAATTCGTATTACCCCAAAAATAAAGTGAAACTCCACCAAATTCATCCCTATGGCTTCCAATTCCACTGAAAACCTTAGATTTTGAGTGTTCAACCGAAGAAAGTTCATTAGTTTTGAGGCGCAATGAATATTGAACAAAGTGCTGACAAAGAGGAGATTAATCAAAGAAAGAGGATTCGTGAATCGAGGATTGAATAATCCTTCGATAGTAATTGAAGAGATGATTATGCGACGACGATGGGAAGTGTTGTACTACACTACAGCCATCGTAGTCGTTCCTGTGGTGAAGGAGTTTTATGCTAATTTGCATGGAATCAACCAGGGAGTCGTCTATGTGCGAGGCAGATGGATAACTTTTACTCCTGCGCAGATTAATGAGTTATATATGATCGAGAATGTTCCTGTCTGCCATTATTCCAACTTCGTCCTGACAAGAATCTGGTGAATGAAATCTACCAATATTTGACGGACGAGACTGAATACTGGGGA
>NW_018165403.1:597541-599394 GCF_001263595.1 Phalaenopsis equestris
GAGAAGTTCCCAGCCAATGAAGATGAGAATGATATGACTATTATTGTGGATCAATCATCTTAGAATTCACTTCCTATTCAGCCTTTAGTTCCAGACAAGACACTAGTGATCCTGCGTAGAATCAAGAAATTGGAGAAAGAGGTACAAAATGTTATGAATGAAATTAATAATATCTCTGATTTTCTTGATCATCTAGACTGGAGGATGAAAGAGCATTTTGATCACTCTGGACATATCGAAGGAAGCTTGATACAATTGATGAGAAAGATGGGATTGATAGAAGAGGACTCTACTGAAGAATTCCCATACCGACCCTTCTATAACATCTTCGTTCATGTTCAATCGATGGGAGATATCAGGGGAGAAACAAACACTGAATCGGAGGAGTAGTAGATTTACTTTACTATTGATATGTCTATATGTGTGATTTTGATTTGAACTTATGTATTTAATTCGCTTTCAAATTTTTCTTTTAGATCTCAGTATAGTTGAGATTGAGCATAGAATATTTGTTTTCAGCATTTAGAGTGTTGTGGCTTGGATTGCGACGCTGAATTGATGTATTAAAGTTGAGAAAATACCAAATTTATGTGTGTCGTGTAACGTGTATTGTAACCCTTGGATTTTATATATAATTGTGATGTTTTATGTTGTGAATGTTTATTTGTGTTAGTACATCATTTAATCACTTAAAATTTATGTCTAGAATGATTAAACGGATGTTGCGAGGCTTGAAATTGATCAAAATCGCAAAAATTTGGAAATTGAACCAATTTTGAAAATCTAGCCGACGGCGGATTTTTCCCGAGACTTAGGCTTTTTAATTCAATAGAGCTCGCCGACGGCGCTGAAGACCGCCGTCGGCGAGATACCGAAAAAACACTTTTAACCACGATTTTGACCAGTTAACCTCCACTATTCATCATCCCCTTCCTCCTTAAAAATGAAAATTTTGATCTAGGGCTTGAAGATCTCGAATTTGGGGCGATTTCAAGGCTTTTACACCTGCTAACCAGGGAGACGAGGATATAGTATGAGATTTTGATTTATGATAGTGATTGATGTACTTTTGTTTTGTGATTTTGTGATAGAGATAGATGTATGTTTGTTTGTAATTTCATTTTATTCTATATTTTATTTTATGTTTGCTGTTAGATAATTTTTAATTATTATTATAAATGTTTAGTGTTGTAGTTTGAAATTTGCATGTGAGTTGTAATAGACTTTAATTAGTACTTTGTAAAATTGTAATGTGATGTGATTTTTTTTTCTTGCATTGTGATGTATTTATAGTTGTTTTTATTTAGTATTGTGATGTGTTAGTGAAATATTGTGTTTGTATAATGTTTAGTTTTGTACTTATTTCAAAATTTCATTATCGAGCAACTTTTCTAATGATTTATATGTATAGAAATCTCCTAATATTACAGACCAATTGAAGTAAAATTTTGAGAAGGGACTACAATTCTAGAATGATGAAAATGCCTAAAGTACTGATGTATGATTTATATTTAGAATCTTTGTTTCCACCTGTATCATTCCCTAGTATCATTCCCTAGTAAAAAATTTAAGTTTGGGGGAGAGAAGAAAAAAGATTAAGTATTATATGTTCTCAATTTAAATATTTTCAAAAATTATTAATATGTTTTTTTGTACTGAATTTAATTCAAATAACTATAATTTGTAAATATTTAAATATTATGGTAGATTTAAAGAAATATTTTTGTAAGAAAAATTAATTTTGTAGATTAAGATATTTAGAATAAGAGAATAAGACTATAGTTAACTATTTAAAGTAAAGAAAAATATATTTTGAAATATTAAGAATCTTAGAAATTCATTTGAGAAGAAAA
>NW_018165403.1:600169-602092 GCF_001263595.1 Phalaenopsis equestris
ATCTTGGGCGCCGACGCCGCCATCGACGCTGCCAACAGTGGGTTTTTTCCCGAGAGTCCAGAATTAAATATTCTAGAAGGCCGCCGACGACGCCATCGAGGCAGCTAACGGCAAGAACGACGATTCTCTCAATAGATGCATTGAATGTGGACGATTTTTGAAGGGACACTTAGGCAACTTTCAAAAACTCTTCTACAACTTTAAGAGAAACATTTTTGGAGGCTGAAAAGGGGAGTCCAGAGTGTCCAGAGAGTGTCCAGAGGTCTACGAGTATCTAAGGGAGTGTAATTTAGGGTCAGGTAAGTTGTATTTACTTATTGTAGTTTGTATGACTTTGTTTTTATATATGAAATCCAAGTTTTGTCATATCTTCTCCATTAGTTCTGAGTAGTTTTCTCTATCTTTCTCCTTGTCTTGAGATTTTGTGAAATGGTGATTTGAATTGGTTGCACCATGAGAATGTTAAAAAAGTTGTGATGATCTTTTCACTTTAATCTTAATTTAATTTCAATCTGGTCAATTGATTTGTTAAAATGTATTGAGTTATATAACTAAAGTGTGGATTACATCCAAGATTTAGGGAGGTCAAAATTCTTAAAAGTTGGGTGCAAATAATAGGGAAATAAAAATTATCAGGCGTAGAATTGGAGACTTTAGAATGACAGACTAAAATACTTTTCATTGATGAAGCAATATGGTTTCCTTCTTGACTCAACACAACTTCAATCCCCACATCTGAGGCGTCACATTCAACCTCAAGCACCTGATTAAAATTTAGAAGAGCTATGATCCGAGCCTGAATAACCTTTTCTTCAAAGTTTCAAACCTGATCTATGCATCATTTGGCAAAGTGAATCTATCCGACTTGAGAATTGAACTGATTCAATTTATCCATGCACTATAATTTTTTTACAAGGAGAAGGATGCTTTATTATATATTGAACTTCACATTAGAAACTTTATTAGTAGAATTATTTTATTGAGAGTTTATTAAAATTATATTTTTATTTTAATTGCCTATTAGTGACAAATATGTAATTTGAACTATGTTGTTGTGATGAAGTATTAATTTTCAAAATCTTAAGTTCGTAGCCTCTAATATTACTCCCTGTGGGATCGATATCCAGGACTCCATTAGAGCCCTGTATTACTTGAGCGATACTTATACTTGCGTTGATAAGTGTGACTTTGTAATTATTGAATATTTTATACACATCTTTATCAAATCTATAACCGTTGTCAAGTTTTTTGCACCGTTGCTGGGGAATCTTCTTTAAATCTTCTAGCAGCAGTATCAAATTCTTATATTTTTGAGCATATATAAAGTCGCTGTCAAGTTTTTGGCGCCATTGCCGGGGAGTAAAAATTCAATTTTAAAAAATAAAATTATAGTAACGTACAAATGAGGACTATTAGAAAACTTTTACTTGAATTGCAACTTATTTTCATATTTAGTTAACTTTTTTTTCTGTGTATTGATTTCAATTGTATGCGTAAATTTGGACCTGAAAATCTTATACCCTACGATTTGGAATTAGAACGTACTGTTAGGACAATTAGAAAACTAAGAAAAGAACCTAGAAATCTTGACACAATGGAAAACAATGTGAACAATCAAGGAATAGAAAATGAACATCAACCGAGACCTCTACAAGATTATGCAAATCCTATTATAGATTAAATTCACTTATCTATCCAAAATCTTGATGTAGCTGTTATTTCATTTGAGCTCAAGTTTGCTATCATCCAAACCAAATGGTACAAAACATTCAGAGGTACACAAAATGAAGATCCTAATTTACACCTCTCTAATTTTATAGAACTTTGTGCTACCTTTAAATATGACAGAGTTTCGAACGATGCTGTTAGACTTAGACTTTTCCCTTTTTCACTTAGGGATAAGGCTAAGATGTGATTAAATTT
>NW_018165403.1:602209-602841 GCF_001263595.1 Phalaenopsis equestris
ATATGAAGCTTGGGAATATATTAAGCTTGGGGGAGATTTAAGGATCTTCTTAAGAAGTGCCCACATTATTCATCACCAGATTAGTTGATAATTCAAACTTTTTACAATGGATTAGTGGGATCTCTTAGATCAATTATAAATGCTGCGGCTGGTGGTTCTTTAACGTCAAAACCTTTTGATGAGGCTTATTCGTTAATAGAAGAGATGTCTACCAACAATTTTCAATGGCCCTCTGAAAGGATAAATCCTAAAAGAGTAGCTAGTTACCACGATTCTGATGCAATATCTATGTTAGTTTTGCAGATTGATGCAATATCAAAGAAATTAGATCATTATGGAATGAATTATTCTTCAACACCTACTATGATGGAAGAGAATTCATCTGGGCAATTTGTGGATGTTCAATCTTCTTATGAGACTCTAAATGCTATTAACAATAAACCCAATAATCCTTATTCGAACTATTATAACCCAGGTTGGAAGAGTCATCCTAACTTTAATTGGAATAATAATTCTCTTACAAATCAACAATGGGCAAACAACCCAGTAAACCCATTGGGAAATTCATCCAATCAAGGAAATGTTAATTATAGACCTTCTTATCCTCAAGGATTTAACAACAACACTCAATT
>NW_018165403.1:603628-605368 GCF_001263595.1 Phalaenopsis equestris
AGCTATGATAGATGTTCAAAAGGGAGAATTAGCTATGAGAGTTAACAATCAAGATATGACTTTTAACATTGCGAAATCTATGAAATACCCTGTTGTTGAAAGAGACAATAAATGTTTTCGCATGGAAATTAGTGAACATCTATTGAATGAGCATTTTAAAGAATATTTTGAAGAAAAAAAAAGATTTTGAAGACAAAGATGAAGTTATTTTGGACGAAAAAGAAAATGAAGAATTAGAATGTGTTCATGAAAGATTTGAGATGCTGGATATTATAGGAAATGCTTATAAGAATCTAGCTCCGTCAATTATAAAACCACCTGAACTTGAGTTGAAAACATTGCCTAACCACTTGAAGTATGTGTTTCTCGGAAGCTCATCTACATTACCTGTTATTATATCCTCTGAGTTAAATGATTTGTAAGAGCAAAGACTTTTGGAAACATTAAAAAGATATAAGAAAGCTTTTGGTTGGACCTTAGCTGATATTAGAGAAATATCAATCAATCATTCGATCTGTATGCATAGAATTATATTGGATGAACAATATAAACCAAGAGTTGATCCACAAAGGAGATTTAACCTAATGTTGAAAAAAGTATTCAAAAAAGAAATTTTGAAAATGGTTGGACGCTGGAATTATATATCTTATTTCGGACAGTGTCTAAATAAGTCCAACTCATTGTGTTCCTAAGAAAGGAGGGGTGACTGCTGAAGCACAAGAGAATAATGAGTTAATACATATCAGACGAGTTACTGGGTGGCATATTTGCATTAATTATAGAAAATTAAACACTGCCACCAGAAAAGATCACTTCCCTTTACCATTCCTAGACTAAATATTGGATAAACTTGCTCGACGCAAATATTTTTGTTGTTTAGATGGATATACCGATTACCATCAAATTCTTATTGCTCCTGAGGATCAAGAAAAAACAACATTTACTAGTCCTTTTGGAACTTTTGCTTTTTGAAGAATACCTTTTGAATTATGTAATGCACCTGCAACATTCCAGAGATGTATGATGTCTATATTTTGTAAGTTAATTGATGATGGAATAGAAGTGTTTATGGATGATTTCTCTGTATTTGGAACATCATTTGACGCTTGCTTAAATTATCTTGAAAAAGTTTTGGAGTTATGCGAAAGAACTAATTTAGTTCTAAATTGGGAAAATGTCAATTTATGGTTGCAGGAGGAATAATGTTAGGGCATAAAGTTTTGGAAAATGGTATGGAAGTAGACCCTGCAAAAATTTAAGTTATATCTAAATTAACACCTCCTACTGATGTGAGAGGGGTTAGAAGTTTTCTTGGACATGTTGGTTTTCACAGGCGTTTCCTTAAAGATTTTTTAAAAATTTGAACTCGGGTCTTTCGGGTGAGAGCTGAATATCCTAACCAACTTTTTGAAAAGAACAAGAAATTTGAGTTTACTGAAGACTGCTTAAACGCCTTTGAGTTATTAAAAGAAAAGCTAATCACATCCCCTATAACAGTTTCACCTAACTGGGAGAAACCATTCAAACTGATGTGCAATGTTAGTGATTATGCTATTGGAGTTGTTCTTGGATAAATGTATGATACAAAGGTATGAAAAGATTTTTAAAGTTATATAATACGCTAGTAAAACTCTTAACGATGCGCAAATTAACTACACTGTTACTGAAAAAGAGTTACTAGCTATAGTGTATGCTTTTGATAAATTTAGATCTTATTTAATTGAGACTAAATGTGTTGTG
>NW_018165403.1:606672-613391 GCF_001263595.1 Phalaenopsis equestris
TGGGAAATTGAAGTCTCGTTGGTTAGGACCCTTTACTGTGACTCGAGTTTATACTCACGGAGCTGTTGAAATTGAAGATTAAAAGACTGGGGATATATTTAAAGTAAATGGACATAGATTAAAGCCGCATTATGAGGGTAAAATACCAAAATTTAAAGAGGTTTTAATAGTCAGTCAACTTGAATAATATCTGAATAGGTCGGGCTGACGACATTAATCCAATCGCTTTATGGGAGGCAACCCATAGTTATCCTTATTTTTATTGCGATTATAGTGTTTTTGTTTGAAATTATTGTTAGTTTGCGGTAGTATTGAACTCTACTACTCATATTTACCCTTGAATCATCATAAAAAATTGGATATTAGAGAAAATTGGAACGCATTCGGACTAGTGCATTCGGACCAGAGCAAAACTGTGAAATTTTTTCCTTGGGCGCCGACGGCGGGTCTTTCCCGAGAGCCAAGACAATTAATTCTAAAGGCCGCCGATGGCACCATCGACGCCGCCGACCGCAAGACCGGTGGGATGGCGGTTTTTAGCTATTTTTGGGTAGGAGTTACCCCTTTTAAACTCCCAAATTCAATTCCTAAGTTCATATTTCCTCCAAAGATGAAGTGAAACTCCACCAAATTCATTCATATGACATCCAATTCCCAAAAATATTTAGGTGTTTCATCCTGCCAATTTTATTAGTTAGGGCTTACATTTGTGTGAAACGATCACACAAATAGCCTGAAAGATGTGAGGATTTAAGTCGTGACAAACGACAACCTCGGAATCCCAAGACGTGTTAGGGCTTATGTTGTATAGCAGGGTTGTACAAAGGCCTAAAGATAAGGTGAAGATTTACGTTGCATAAGCAAGCAACCTCAAAGTTTTATGGCTTTGTTATTTAAGTCTAAGGAAGGAAGATTGGTTTAGCTGAGGAAGACAGTTCTGCTGTTGAAGATGGCCGTACTGCCCACCATGCTAGCTCCAATCTCCTTGCTGTGACGAGTTTGAGTTTTCTAGTGTGTCAAGTTATAATGTTAAATCAGGTGGCCTTATGGTTGAAGTTTTTTAAATTTTATGGGGGCATGTTAAAGTTGATTAGAGTGACACAGGTTAGGATCCTACGGTTCCCTCGTTCCGGCATCACTATTTTCTATTGGATTCACTTAGTCAAAATAAACTTACAAAACTTAACTTAATGAGTTCCATAATTTCATTTAGACCGTAGGAAGCCTCGTTAGCAACCGTAGGTTACCTCCTCTAAGGGATTCCCGATCATCCGATAGAGACATCTTAATTTAATTGCATCCGTAGTTTTGTGTGATGTTTGTGATTAAATTTTGAGCTGTTTTATATATTGAATGTTGTGGCGGTGAATTTTATCTTGGTTGATTTTAGTTTTGGTTTTGGTTTTCGTTTTATTTTTGTGGCTATCCTGATAGTTTTAGTTTTTATGCAAGGTAACATGCAATTTTGCAAGTATAAAATCACAGTATGAAAGTACAAGAAAGACAATGCTGAAAACTGTAACAGCTTACCTGGCTTGTTTTCTCGTTTCACCACCTGAAACTCAAAAGGCATGTTAAGGCAGTTTATATGAGACAGGGAAGTAAAATTTTGACGACCTATCTTACCCTAGGTCATATCTTGGTGGGTCCTTAGGAGTTTAATTAAGGTTGATGTTGCCAAGCAAAATATATTAATTTTAGTAGATCTCCGAGATATCCAATAGATCAAGAGAAAGAAGCAGGTCCGTGCTACTCTCTCGCTGTCTGGTGGAAAATCCCGAGTTCTTTTAAACTTATTATGTTGCTCAATAATTCATCCTGTACATACCCTTAGTGCTCCATGAGCATTGATGTATCAATTACCCCTAATAGTAGGTTAATTATCATCTGTGATTCAATTTAAGAATTATGTGAGTAAAGACCCTTAAAGAGGCAAGTTAGTGTTGTTGGAACACTTAGTCAAATTTTAAATCTAATTGGGCTTGTAGTGTTTGAAAGGATGTTTTAATTTTCAATGATGTTTACTTTTTTAATCCTTATTTAAATGAAACTTGATTTAGCCTAAGTCACTACTAAGCCCTTAAGACCTAGGTGAGTGTCTTAATTAGCTTTGAAAAGATCAAGCTATAGGTGGTCATGATTCATGATTTGAATTTTTTTTGAAAATCAAATAGGGGTATTAAATTGATTAATTTTTAACTTCAAAAGTCATACCGCTAAGTCCTATATTCATTTTATCTTAATAAACTTCCAAATTTTAATAATTTAGAAATGTATTAACTTATCTTTTTCAATTAAGAAAGTGAGATTGGTTTCTACCAATTAACCCCTTGTGTTTCAAACATCAAATAAATTGATTAAGATCAGAGGTTACCCATTTCCTTCCTTAAATTAAGCCTAAATGTTAATTAAGGCTAATTTTCTAAAATTATACATTTGCCCCTAAGGCTCTATCCCTTCATAATTTGTCAAATTCAATTCAAATGACTTTGGAATTTTTTTCCTACCTCAGTCATAGGTCAATTAAGGCATCAGAGGAGAAAGTAAAACATCAGAGGAGAAAAATGTGATTTTTCAAAATTTAATTTAATTTATATAATTATTTTCATGCAAAAATAGGATTTTTCAAAGAAAATTCCAAACTTGACCAAGGTAAATCCTAATCCCTTGAAATTTTTACTGGAGGTAGAACTAGACCAGAGAAACTTTTGGACCGAATTTCATGATTTTTTTTTGAATTTTATGTGAATTTTAAGAGTTATTTTAAGTTATGGGGTATTTATTAAATATAAAATATTTTAAATGGAGAAAATTAAGTTTTATATTTTTGAAAAGTCTCTGTGAGGTCAGAGAACTCAGAGGAAAGATTTTATATTTTTCTTAATTTTTGTTGATTTATTGGAATTATTTTAGTGGAAATTAAATTTTTAGCCTTTAAAAATTATTTTAAGCTTCAAAATACCATATTTTTATTTAGAAAATTAAGAAAAATATTCTAATTGTTCCTAATTGCTTGGGAAGCAATTTAGAACATTTTCATGAATTTTATTATTCTTGTGATTTTTATGAATTTTTAATTACTTTAAATATTTAAATAGGCTAAAAATGAAGTTTTTATTTTAAATATTATTTTATTTTTAGAAAATACCCCTGATCACAGAGAACTCAAAAAACCTAAGTTTTATGATTTTTGAGTTGTATTTTGATTTTTAAAAATCATTGACATGAAGAGATAGATCCTGACGAGCTGAGACGAAGTTTCATGCTACGGGTTTGTAAACCATAAATAAAATTTTCCTCCTTTTGCTACTTCCTATTAGTTCTTTTTGTACTATTAATTTTGCAAGTAATATAGGTTATGACAGCTAGAAGTCCAAATGTAAGGTTTCAGAGAGCATTGAACAGGCAGGGTTTAAGGTACCGAATGACTTGACCCATGAAATTATTTCCAAACGCTTTTCTGGTCATGGTGGACCTTCCAAAATTTTTTTGGAATTTTCTAATCAACATGCTAATTTCCATGATTATTTTAAGGAAATAATGTGCAAAAATACTTGAAAAATATGGATCTTTCTCCGTATAAGGACTTTCTTTGATCTTAGAAAAGTCGGAGGATATTTCTCTTGACAAAGGCTATAACATGCCAACATTTCAAGCCAAGGTGATGTGTCACTATGCATGGAGAATTAAATGATTAAAAATAGTGTTTAATTAATTAAAAATAAAACATACATCAAATGAACTTGAAATTTTTTCCACATGATTTTCCTCTGTTCATTGAGCAAGAAGGTATTTTTATTTTATTTTTATGATTTTTCTACACAAAGTTATGAATTTTCTAAGTTAGTGGTATTTAAATAAATAGGAAAAAGCCCTATTTATTTATTTAAACCGCGCGAGCTGATTAGATCCTAGGCAGCTCTGATGTCATGCGTCTCCACGTGGCGCACTCCCGTTTGCCCCCCCCATCCACCTCAATGCTGACTCGGCCCGCTGTTTATATCCGGAAGCACTGTCCGGCTCGATCTCCTCCATCTATTTGATACATGCTCGATCAAACGGCTCCTCGTCATCATCCCCGATAGAATGATCCTGTGACCGTCCTCACTAAAATCTTAAGATCTCAACCTAGACTCAACCAAATCACTTTGTGTTTGATTCTAAGAACTTGTCTAAGTGAGATGAACACATCCATATGGTAATCAAGCAATCAAATAAACTCGAAGAAAATGGAGAATCGAAAAAGGCTCGGGAGGAAGTGAGGTTTTATACCTTTGCTCTGAAAAGTGTAGCTTCAATCAAAGGGTCTTGGCAGGTTCGTTGGGATCTAAGGAGACTAAGGATTAAGTCCCTGGTCTCGGTGTAAGGCTTAGATATGAATTCAACCAAGCTCAAATTCGGGTGTTGGTCTAGAGCTATGATAGAGGCTCTGTGGAAGGGGGATTTTATGGGGATTCTCTTGCTGTTGTGAAGGTGTGGGCACAAGCAATTGAAGTTTGGTGGAGTTTTCAGAGATGTCCTATTTTTGCCCTAATTTTCAAGCTCAAAATTAGGGTTACACAGAGGGAATCAAGGCAGTGGAGTGATTGGAATGGGTTGTGGAGGTCTATGGAAGCTCTATGAGTGATTTGGGAAGTTTTCTCTGAGAAAATTTTAACACACCTCCCATGGACGTGGAGGTGAGTTTTTATAAAATTAGGTCATGGGCTGGCTCTCAGAGCAAAAGTTTGGGTAAGTTTGGGTGCATTGTGGTGCTTAGGTGGAGGGCAGAGGAGCTCCATCAATTAGATTGGCTGAGCTGGCCTCTAGGTTTGATTTGGGTGAAGTCTCATGGGGGTGGCTCTCGCTTTTGAGCTTTTCTGGCCACTAGGCGCTTTTGAGCTTTTTCCCGGCCACTAGGCTGGTCAGCCGGCCAGGGGGAGGTGGCTAGGAGCTCAGGGAACCCAGGGGAATTTGTCACAGCAATTTGGTGCAATAATACCTAATTTTGGTAAGGATATCTTAAGCACATGCATTTTTGGAAATAATATCACTTGACTTAGGGGACCTTTGGTCCATGGTTTGATTTAGATGATTTCATGGTGTTTAGACTGGTCACTAGGTCCAACTAATGGCTGTGGTGGAGTTAATTTGGTGACTTTAGGGTGGTTAGGTCACATTTAGTGCATGGGTTCAAGGAGGTGCAAATGACCAAAACTTGCATTTAGGCTAGGTTAGCCATGCCAATTGACCCAAATAAATGTTGCATTTGTTGTAAATGATTATAAGGAACAACTTTGGTGAAGGATGGAAGTGGTTTTGAACTCAATTGAAAGGTCAATTTAAGGGAATTTTGAATTTTAGTTAATTTGGTCATGTTGGGCTAAACTTGGGTCTAGCTTGGGTTAACCTTGGGCTAAGTCCAAATTGATTATTGTAAATGGTCAATAGGGACCATATGAAGAGTTTTCAACATGAATTGGATGCCAATTTGGTGGTTAAGGCAATCAATTGAGTGAAATTTGGGGACTTACTTAGCCAATTTGGGGCTAAAGTGAGAATTTTGAATTTAGGCCAAAATCAAATGGATTTGAGGCTTCACCAAGGACAATTGATGGTTGATTTTGATGTAAAAGAATGTTATAAATATTTTTCAACATTAATTGGGGCCAATTGACTAGGATATGGGTTCAGTTTGGTGAGATTAGGTCATACGGTCAAAATTGGGGTTTTGACCTAAATCAACATTGGGCTCAAATCATGGACCAATCAAGCTTGGATTTGGTTTAGATTGGTCACATTGATAGTGAATTTGAGTTTATGATTGGAATTGGGGTCAATTGAGATCAAATTGATGGACATTTGGGTTGAATTTGGGAAATGGTCAATTGAGATCAAATTGATGGACATTTGGGTTGAATTTGGGAAATTTGGGCCCTCAAAGACAAATTTGGGGGTTTTAGTTAAAGATGGTCAAACTAGACAAATTGGGTCATATGGTAGTTGAGAAAAATGAAAATGGGAATATTTGAGATTTATTGAGATTTTATGGGAATTTTTGGAATTTTTGAGATTTTGGGCTATGGAGGGGTATTTTGGTAATTTGGCCAATTTGGGGATTTTGGGTAGTTTGGGTGTCCTCAAAATGTTTGAAATGATTTTTGAATCAAGTTGGGTATTTTGGATAGATTTGGAGATTTTGGTCAAATTTGGGGTCCCGAGGGTATCTTAGGTAATTTGGGGGAATTTAGGCGTAAAAGGCCAAGATGGGTATTTTAGTGGAGTTGGAGGACCAACCACTATCAATAAGCCATGGACCAATGGAAACCCCATTTTGGTTCCTCTATGTACTGGTCTTAGTCAACCCATAGCCCTAGGGCTGGTAGGTTTAGGGGACCATCTACATGAGTATCCCAAAAAGATCAAGGGACCTCGACTAGAAATTTGAGTTCAGGGTTATGAGTGATTGTGAGTGTAGATAAGTGTAGTGAGTGCCCTAGATCCAGACCAACGCCCAAAGCTAACTCTAAGGACTAGCAGTCCTAAGGGTGACTCATCTTGAGTTTCCCTTATAGTTACCCCACCTACTAAGTTCTAGAGGTTCAGATCAAGTTGAGTAAAGAAGAAGGTAGAATTTCTAATGGTGAGGGTTCCATATCTAGTTTTCTAAGAATGGTCAATAGGAAAGTTTTATGGCTAGAACTTAGGGTACCAAAGAGAAAAAACATAACCCCAAACAC
>NW_018165403.1:613401-618222 GCF_001263595.1 Phalaenopsis equestris
TGAGGTCAACAAATGGACTCCTAATAGGTGGGGTGTGCTGGGCAAGCACACCGCGCATATTGGCGTTGATCGACGAGATCAACAAAAACCAATAAAAACTCTTAAGTCAACAGACCCGGAAGTATGTGTAGAGTTGTGTGTGTCATTTGTCTTAGCATGAGAATTAGCATGTGATCGTCTGGTTGAAATCAAGGAGTAGGGACTCTCGTTGGGGATCAGAGAGTGCATTTCGGGTTATGAAATTTTAGAAATTTGTAAGGGATGGGAGTCAGTATATAAGTGCTGACCCCGAGGGAAGTGCTGACCCCGAGGGCCGAGGGGGGAATTGAAATTTAAGTATCAATTTTGAAAAGACAAGAAGGGTCAGAGTTTAGGTATCGACCTCAAAAGATGAGAATCAAAATTTGGGTACTGGTTCGAAGATGTGAGAATTGAAATTTAGGTATCAATCTCAAGGAGAGAGTCAAAATTTAGGTATCAATCTCGAAAGATGAGAATCAAAATTTTGGTACTGATTCAAAGATGTGATGATTGAAATTTAGGTATCAATTCAAAGACGTGAGAATTGAAATGTAGGTATCAATTCGAAGATGTGAGAATTGAAATGTAGGTATCAATTTGAAGATGTGAGAATTAAAATGGAAGATGTGAGAATTAAAATGTAGGTATCAATTCGAAGATGTGAGACTTGAAATGTAGGTATCAATTCAAAGATGTGAGAACTGAAATGTAAGTATCAATTCGAAGATGTGAGAACTGAAATGTAGGTATCAATAAAAGATGTGAGAACTGAAATGTAGGTATTAATTCGAAGATGTGAGAATTGAAATGTAGGTATCAATTCAAAGATGTGAGAATTAAAATGTAAGTATCAATTCAAAAAGAGAGTCAAAATTTAGGTATCAACCTCAAAATGTGAGAATCAGAATTTAGGTACTGGTTCAAAAATGTAAGAATTGAAATTTACAAAGAGCTTGTGGTGTCGAATTTGCAAAAGTGTATCGTGTGGAAATGTTGATTTCGCAGAAGATTTAGAAGAAGATTTGTAGAGCTTTGTGAGGTTTTGTGCAAAATGCAAAATTCCGCGAGGATGTGAAGAGAGTTAAGGTAGATAAAGATGGTTGTGTTGCGCGCACAAGAGTAGGAAACTCCAAAAAGAAAGGATCCACTTAATCGATTCGTTTCATTTTCTTGTCATTTTTTATCACATTTAATTTTTTTCAAAAATATGTCTTTAAAGTTTTAATTTTAATTGGTTGGTATTCAAAAGAAATTTGTTTTATTGTTTATTTATTTGATGATTATTTTTATTTAAATTTTATTTATTGTTAAAGATTTGTTGTTTCGTTCTTTGTTCATTGAAAATTTTGAACCAACACATGGTTTGCGGCTTTCATCCCTCGCACAAAAAGGCAACTGACAGAAAGACACAATTTGAGAGAAATTTCTATTAATTTGCTCCAACAAAGATGTCATAAATCGAACATAGGCTAACGCCTCAAAAGGTACATTATGTAGTCCATGTCAAAATACATCGAGAATATCTCATGATATGAATACACTGTAGACTACATACATCCGATATATATCATGCTGTTAAAAGAAAGAAAGTGAACCCTCTGTGCCAAGTATGTTGAACTCCTGATCAGGCAGACCTTTTAAGTCATGCTACAGGATAAGAGTTCTCTTTGCATGTACTTAGAGGTACAACCTTCTTATAGCTCGTATGGAAGTAACTCCTCCAATTCCGGGTCTGCTGGAATCCATATGGCATTTTACTGTCATCCATCCTACGAAAAGTCACAGACACCCTACGGTGTCGTACCCCTGGAATGCAATGTTTGGCAACGTTTGCACCGTTGCCTTTAAGAACAAGTACTAAATCGACTGGTAGAGGAATCTCCACAGAACCTCTGAAGTCACCAGAGCCGACGATATCGATTTCATTCCCAAATAGAATATTGCTTTTTCTTAGAAATGAGATCGTGCAGAAAGGCCTCACAAAATCGTGGTGTTCAATGTGTGGGGGAATGCAATCACCCTTTTCATAGATATTGATAAAGCAACTGTTGGGAATGCAGGTAGCAGGCAGAATATTTCATTTGTCCATCCTTTTGATCATCCATTTTATCATCGGTGGTAGCGGATCTTTTTGATCATGTCTGAGGATCCTAGGCGAATTCTCCTGTCTGTCATTTGTGAAGTTATAGCAACAGCCACATTGGATGGTAATTCTTCCCTTCCCTCTCATCCACTTATTTGGCTCAGAATATGTCCTTTCCATGAGAAAGTTTGCTCGACCTCTGTTTCTTAAATTGAAGATGCAGTCCAGAATACTTCTTTCATCAGTCTCGGAGAAAACCGTGGTGTACAGCTCCAGGCCTTCCAATATGTTGACGAGCTTTCCCTGAACTTCTTCATAAAACTCAAATTCTCTTTTATTTACTCGGCTTATCTTGTAGTATTCTACCATGCCAGGGGTTGGCAACTGTTGTGGTCGTTCCTTCCTTCGAGCATCAGTGGGAACCCAAACTGGTGTTGGTCGATCTGGAGTATGAGACTCGGCCTCTAACTGGATGTATGACCCTGGGCTCCACGGTACATGCTGATCCGTCCCTAACGGGACATATGGTTCATCCATCATGAAATCTGAAGTTTGAGACTCGTTGGTGCTTGAAGTGTATTCTTCTAATGTACTGAAACACTGTAGATGCAAAATATTACAACCCGGGCATTCTACAAATGCGCCCGTGGCTGATGTCCCGGCCGGTATTTCAACGTTGCATGTCGGGCAACCCTGGCACAAAACATCTAAAACTGGAAGAGGGTTTGACTCTGTCACAAACCCTGGCTCTTCATCCGTGGTGGGTAAGCTAGCAGAAGTTTCTTTCAGGTCTGGATCGTAAATGTGCCCCTCAGGAATAGGGGTGAGCAAGTTGTTCATCTCTCTTTGACGCCTGCGTTCTTGTTGTAGAAAAGCTCTCTGCTTCTTAACGGCTGGCGTTCCTGCGTTGCATCCTGCGAAGCGGAGTACTTAATAGTCGTTCGTTATTGGCAGCTATTAAGCCTATAGCAGGTGTAGCTACCATGAAAGGCAGACGGTTGGGCCCCTCCATCGGGTCCTGTTTAGTTATCACATTCTTTCTCTTGCGTGATACATTATCTTTAGTGGTCAGTAGTGAAGGAAGTCCCTCCTTCTCTTTGCAGCTGACTACGTCCATTAGAGGACCTTCGTAGTCCACGTCAATCTAGTTGAAATCCACGTTGAAATCTATGACATCGCCCCGCGGTGCCATCTCCTCATTTAATGCGAGGTTCCAGCCATCCTGGAAAGCAAAGATCAGCCGCTGTCCTGACATTTTTCTGTAGACGACAGAAAAAATGTCAGTGGAAAAATGTCAGTGGGCCGAAGCTTGGCATGAACAAGAACAAAACAAAGTATTTATTAAAGTAAATTTTACTTTTTTTTTGGTGCAATGAATTGTTTATGTATGAGTTTTATTTAATTAAAAGTGAAAAGAAGAAAATTTTAAGTTTAAAATATTGTTCTTAAAATTTTTCATTATATTGAGGTTAATTAAAAAATTTGGTCCCTGTCATAGTCATTTGGCCATATAAATAACCCTAAAACAATCAAAGTTTCAAAGTTTCAAAGAAAGTAAAGGCAAGCGGCATCAGGCTGTGTAATAGGTTTTTAGATATCGTCCGTTTATTGGTAACATGGGTCTTTCGCCCCGAAAGTCCACTAACTGGTAGACTCCTCCTGTATAGACCTTTTCAACGACAAATGGTCCCTCCTAAGTTGGCTCAAATTTTTCATCTATTTTTCAGCATGCAAGAATAGGTCTTTTGAGCACAAGTATGAGGTTACCAACTTTGAATATCCTTGGGCGGACCAATTTGTCATGGCCTTGTACCATCTTCTCCTGGTAAAGCTCCAAATGTAACAGTTCTTCCAGTCGTTTTCCCTCGAGACTCTTTAGTTCTTCAAGTCTGAGTTTTGCACTTTCTTCCATTGTGAGTTGGTTGGCAATGAAAACTCTGAGAGATGGTGTCTGGACTTCTAACGGTAGCCGGTAGCACGGCCTCGGACCCGTACACGAGCATATACGATGTACACTGAGTGGGAATCCTGAAAGTCATCTGGTAGGCCCACAAGACTTCTAATAGTTTGTTTTGTCAATCCTTTTTGTTTTTCAAAATCTGTATCTTTAAAATATATACCAGTGTTTAGTTGAAGGCTTTAGTTAAACCATTTGCTCTAGGTTAGTAAATCGTAGAGTATCTCCAATCTATCCTATGTCTTTTGATGAAATTGTTGATACTTGTGCTTCTGAAAGCTGTCTCATTATCAAAAATTATTCTTCGCGGTACTCTGAAACGATAGACGATTTGGCTTTTGAAAAATTTAAGGACGTGTTGCGCCATAACCTCACGTAACGGTACTGCCTCTGCCCATTTGGAGAAGTAGTCTGTAGCGGCAAGTATAAACCTGTGTCCTTTGGAAGATGGAGGGTCTATCAGACCTATTATGTCCGTACCCCAACACTCGAATGGCCACGAGGCAACAGTTGGGTGTATCACATTCGAAGGCTGGTGTAAGACCACCCCATGCACTTGACACTAGTGACATCTTCTGGTTGTATCTTATCCATGCAATCAGACATCATTGCTGGCCAATAATACCCGAGTCTTTTGATCTTTATCTTCATTTTTGGCCCTGACTGGTGAGCGCCACACAATCCGGCATGTACCTCTTTAATAATATTTTGTGCTTCGGCTCTGCTCAAACACCGTAGCCACACCTGGTCGAACGATCAT
>NW_018165403.1:618424-621423 GCF_001263595.1 Phalaenopsis equestris
CATTTCCTTAGCAAGTTTTGCTAGAGCATCGGCATGGGCATTATCTCCCCTAGGAATCCGGTAGAAAGTTACATCAGGAATCTGCTCCAGGAGCTTCATCGTGTACTGATGGTATTCTGCTAATCTTGGTTTCAAAATTCTGTATTGTCCAGCGACTTGCTAAATGACGAGTTGGGAGTCACCATAAATGGCAATGTTTGTTATATCCATTGAGATTGCCATTCCCAATCCAGTGATTAAAGCATTAAAGCTTCGTGATTAAAGCTTCGTACTCTGCTTCATTGTTAGTGCACGGCTCTGTCAGGTGGTATGAGAACCTCAACATACCCTTGTCTGGTATGATAAAGATGAAACCAATCCCTGCTTTGCCTGGTATAACTGTGCCTGAACCTTTGTATTTTCTGGCTGATGAAGCACCATTGAAGTACATCTCCCAGTGTTGCACACTAGAGAATTCCATTTGTAATATTTGCTAGTCTGGTAACTCGTCGTTGAGAGAGGACCCAGCTGGTAGTGGGTGTGCAGCAAGAAAGTCTGCTAGTATCTGTCCCTTGATAACACGAAGGGGAACAAAAATTATATCAAATTGCAATAAGATTATTAATCATCTTGCTAGACGTCCGGAAAGTGTTGGTCGGATCATCAAATATTGCAATGGATTAACTTTTGAGATTAGGGTGATCTTATGAGAAAGCATGTAATGTCTGAGGTTTTCGACGGCAAAAATTATCGCCAGGCAATGCTTCTTAATAGGTGGATACATTATCTCTGTCGGTATTAGGCGTGACTCAAGTAATAGAGCACATTTTCTTTACCCTCATCATTGACTTGGGCTAAGAGGGCTCCGAGAGAGTCATCTAAAGTCGCGGTATAAAGTATCAATGGTTTCCCTGGGATAGGGGGTGCCAAGACTGGAGGTGTCATTAAATATTGTTTAACGCCCTCGAAGGCTCGCTGACATTTCTCTTCCCAAATAAATTTGGCGTCCTTTTTAATTAATGTCGAGAAAGGCTGACACCTACCTGAGAGATTAGAAATAAAGTGTCTCAGATATACTAACTTCCCTTAGAAGGAACGTAGTTGTTTCAAGAATTTAGGGGGAGGCATTTCCAAGATAGCTTTAATTTTATCCAGGTCAATCTCGATTCCCCGATGACGGACAACGAATCCTAGAAATTTCCTGGAGGTAATGCCAAAGGCGCAATTTAAGGGATTCATTGTAAGGTCATATCATCATAACCATTCAAACACGATCCTCAAATCGTACAAATGATCTATCTTCCGTTTACTTTTGATGACCAAATCATCCACGTAGTATTCTACTTGATTGTGAATGAGGTCGTTAAAAATCTTCGTCATTGCGCGCTGATATGTTGCTCCGGCATTTTTTAAGCCAAATGACATCACTGTGTAGCCGAAAATTCCAATCGGTGTTCTGAAGGCTGTAAGTGCTACATCCTCGGGAACCATCTTGATTTGGTTGTATCCCGACGATCCGTCCATAAAGGAGAAAATTTCATGTGTTGAATCGATATCCACCATCATCTCTGGTATAGGTAGTGGAAACTCATCTTTTGGATATGCCTTGTTCAAATCTCTAAAGTCAACACAAACACAGATTTGTCTATTTTTCTTCTTAACAGGTACGTTGTTGGCTAACCACATGGGGTATTGTTCCTCTTTTACAAAGTTGGCGTCGATTAATTTCTTCACCTCGGTGATAACTTGTTGTTCTATCTTGAGGCGCATTCTCTTGGGAGCTTGTTTTACCGGGGTTATATTCTTGTCCACCCCAAGTTTATGGACTGCAACCTCTGCTGACAGTCCCGACATTTCATCGTAGCTCCATGCGAAGCAATCTTTGAATTCTGTTAATAGTTTGATCAATTATGCATATTCTTCGTCATTAAATAGAGAACTTATAAATGTAGGTCGGGGTCTTTCTTCAGTCCCGAGGTTAATTTCTTTCAATTCATCAATGATGGTCTTAATTTCTTCCTCAAATTCTGGGGGAGCATCTTCTATTGGCTGATTAGCAAAGTCATCCTCTATATCGAGGCAGTCCTCTTCTGACTTACCAGTAACAATCATGCAAAATTCAGAAACATCGACCGGTCCGACTGTACCAAATTCGAAACCCTCTTTTGAATTTGGAGTTCAACTTTTAGCATTCCATAACTTTTCAAAAAGTTGAAATTTATCTTTTGGCATTTGTTTTGGTAAGTGTCCTTGTTGAATTAACTTTTGAACACAAGGCGAGAAGTAACCAAAAGACAATTCCTAATTCATTAGAATCAACATCCAAATTTACATGTTTTTCAAGCTCAGTAGAGGTAGAAGCACGGTAAAATTTGATCAACTTTGAACCAACACTACAGACTTCCTTGACCTCTAAACTCTCGATCTTTTGAGGGAGAATGAGAGGGAGGGTCATAACATTCACATAGTGGTTTATCCGATCATACATTGTTTCATATTCATTCTTTTTTGTATCTTCTAGGGATATCTTGTACTGAGGTCTTTTTTGTCTTGTCATGATTATCGCGTCTTCAGAACTGTCTTCATCACCAATGTTGATAGTTGGCCTAGTCCATTCAATAATTAAATTGATCCTTCGTCGTCCACGTCCTCGGCCTCGACCTCGGATGTGCGAAATAAAAGGCCTTTCAACATCTCTTTGTACAGGAGTGGTGGAAGATTGCTGAAGCGGAGCTGAATGGCCTCCTTTTTGTGATTCTTCTGAATCTTCATCTTTGTTTGTCAGAATCTCACTCGAGAAGATAGTTTTCTTTGGGGGCACGTAGTAGGAAGCATCTTCATGAACACCAACTTCATGCACTGAAAATGGTTGTAGACCTCCCTTAATGCAATTTTCTTGACCATCTTTGCAGTATTTGATGCACTGGTGTAGAGATGACGGAACCATATTGTGCTCATGAATCCATGGTCGACCCAATAGAGCATTAAAAGAGGTCTCGGCATCGATGATATGAAATTTA
>NW_018165403.1:621763-626095 GCF_001263595.1 Phalaenopsis equestris
CAAGTAAAGCTGTATCTAGAGTCGCTCTAATCTCCTTTAAGAAGATTGGAGCGTCGTAGATGCTTAATCGGGCTGGCAACTTCCTAAGATGAGCTAGCACGTTGTAGTCTACTTTGTATGATCCTCTAATTTTATCTTGATCTTGTGGTTCTTCCACTGGTGGAGGTGGGGGTATCTCTTTTTGAGTTATTATCTATTTTCCTTTGTTTGTTGGAGTTGTTCTTGGTGGGAAAACTTTTCCGCTCCTTAAGTTAACTTTTGTGATTTCTTCTTCTTGAAATATCATTGTTGAATCTTTTGGTGTCTTTTCTTCTTCATCGGAAAGATCTAAGTTGATGGCAAGCGGTGTACCATGATGCTCGAAAATTGGCTCTTCATTATCGGTGCTGTCGTAAGCGGCATTATTGATGTCTTCTTTGGATTTCACAATGAGTTAATCGAACTTGAGTACGATTTGAGGATCATTTTGGGGATCGAGATCGAAGCTAGATTGGTCATAATCAGTTACGTTATTGCCAGAAACAGTTAAAATGTAGCTGAAATCACAATCATTATATTCGTAAGACCTCAGAGGGACAAAAAGATAATCATACAAAGTCAAGGGTTCGAGGATTTTCTTCCCCGAATCCGAGACAACCAATCTAGTAGAGGCAGCCCCTATCCTACCCCCCGTGTTATCAATCTTTGGAGTGACACTTTTCTTCTTTTTGTTCTTTGTTCTTGAGGATTATGGATCTCCTGGCGAAATCTTCATCCCGAGCTTAGTATGTTGCAGACTCTGAATGGAGGCTTGTTTTGATGCAGACTGGATCTTGTTCAGTATTTTCTTGAATGATTTTCTCCAAACTTTGTTCCATTATTCTTCGGTATTCGTAGAAGCTTGTTTCGATGAATCTTGTATGTAATTAAGGACCCTTTTGAGCTCATCTCAAGTTGTACTCCATCCATCTATTCCAATATATGGATCGATCGGGGAGATTGATTCAGCTGAAATCATGTTTATGGAACCTTTTTCATGTTCTCTCAAATACTCCTTTGGGATTGTTATATTCTCTTCCTTGAGGTTCCTCTCGAGCTAGTCTTTAAAGATGAAGCATTTTTCTATAGTGTGCCCAAGTAGCCGGTGGTATGGACAATAATTTGGTTCATTCTTCTTATCCACCTCTTCGGGCTTCTTTGGATCTGGTAGTTTAAATTCTGGCTTCTTCATTAGACTCCTGAATATTTTAGGTACGCTTCATCCTTGAAAGAATATTCAACTTTCTGTCGCTCTAACACGGATATTCTTTTATCCCCCGTCCAAGGTGCTCCTTCTTGAGGTGGCCACTGGTTGGATTGATTATTATGTTTCTGAGAGGACTGGTGATGTTCTTCTACATATATTTTTATTGGCTGCTTTCCTTTGTCGACGGTCGCCACTACTCCAAATTTCTTTTCGAACACTTTAGCAGCCTTAGCTTTTTCATGTGGCTCCATGTGCTTTATTTCTTCTTGAAGACTGCTAGCTTTACTGATTTACTAGCTTTACTGAGTAGCTTCTCAAAGGATTTGATAGTGAGTCCCTTAAGCATGAAAGCTACTGGCCCATGAATGTCCTTGAGTAGAATTTCAATTGCATGATGTTTCTATAGCTGAGGTTAACATTTCATGCTAAGGTTTCTCCACTTCAAAATATAATCTAGCAAAGTTTTGCTAGACTTTTGCTTTTTCATCACGAGCTCTCCAATAGACACATGGTATTGTGCCCCGGTAAATTTTTTAACAAACAGCTGTTCCAATTCAGAAAATGTTTTAACTGACCCATTGGTCAAGTCAGCGTACCAGTCGACGGCGTCCCAGTCGAAGGCAATTCCGAACAAGCGGCTGACGAACTGCTGGCAAAGTAGAGCCTCATTATTCCTTGTGCTGCCACAACTGGCTCGAAAATGCACTATATACTGTCTGGGATTTCCAGTCCCATCGAATATTTTGAAGTTTGGGGCCACAAAACCCTTGGGGAAAGGCACGGCATCGAACTCCTCCGGGTAAGGTCTACCCTTCAAAATTGATGCACCGCCTTTGGATTGGGCTAAGGCGTCTCGCACTTGTTCAACCATTTGCTTGAACTCTTTTTCTGGCATGGCACTTGATGGAGAATCTTTCTTCAGTTGCTCATCTTTGTTTGCTGAAGTAGCCTCTCTTCTTTCATCTGTAATGTGTATGATTTCTGGTTGATTAATCTCTAGAGAAGCCAATTGCGGTGCTTGCGATTGCCCTGAATGGTGGCCATGGCGGTCATAGCTGCAGTCATTTCTTCTATTTTTTTCTCCAATAGACTGACTTGCTCATCCCTTGTGAGGATAACCCTACCCAGCTTATCTACAGCGTTCTCTTTGGTGTGAGGTTGAGCCTCGAGTGTAGATGTGGTGGCTCTAGTTTCGATCACATGTACATCCATGAAATCCTCTTCCAAGTAATTATTGTAATTAAAATCTTCATTGTCTCTATTGACGGAAACTCCGTGTTCTCTAGATAACTCAAAAATTTTGATCCTGAGTTTCTCAACTTTTTCCTCAATTATCGATTCCTTGATTGTTTTAAGACTTGATTTTCCTTGATTGTTTTAAGATCTGGAGGACCCTGATGGACATCCTCTACTTGTTCCTCCATCTCGCTGGCTATCGTCGCGACGAAGACAGATATCTCAGATCCTGGTTTCATTTCTTGTCCTGTAGGCTCACTAGACTGTATCGGTGCAGCGACCTTGGGTATCCATACCTTTTTCTTTTTCAATGATGATGTCTCAGGACGGAGCGACTTAGTAGAAAAATCAGTATGTCGAGGAAAAGTACGCTCCCCGTGGTGTAGACCGGCTATAATGTCAGGTAAGCGTCTTGTCTTAGCCTTTGGGATTGTAGAAATATCTTCATAACGGGTGATGGGTAAAATCTTTGGACCCAGTCTTGACTTAACTTGTCGACGCCCTGCGGTCCTAGTGGCGGTCCTAGCGGTAGTATAATCAGTAGTAATCACTGTGGTATCAACTTTATTCCCTAAACGGAACCAATAGGGGACACAAGTAGGTGGCACTCCAGCTGTCTTGTGGGATTGTCTGGCGGATTTGACACCCTTCAAAATTTTCTTTTTCATGCAAGGGGAAATTGTATCTTCTACTCGTTTAAGTAACTCGCTAACAGAACATCCTTCTTTGGTAGTAAGCCTTCTGAAAATTGTGAACTTCTTCCTCTCCTCACTGTGTCCATGAAGTGACGGTAATGCGGCAGTGATTTTCCGGATACTCTCGTATCCGTCAGTATCCATCAGAGAATGGAAATGGAATCTACTCCCTCGCAATCCCTCGCAAGAGCGGATAAATTTCTGGTAACACTTCTTCAACTTGTTGAGGCTCCTCCTCAACAGGTGTCTTTTCAGGAACCTGGGCTTTGATGGCCCTCTGAACTTTTTTGTTACGGTTCCTCCTTTGAGTACAGGTTAGTGGTACAGTCCTTGATCTGATTTCAAACACGACTGGTGGGACAGTTAATCTCTCAGTCGGATCTTCAATAATCATTACTTCTTTCCCCTTTGTAGCAGTGAGGCTAGCGGGTTTGACGGGTGTCGGGGTGTGACGGGTGTCGTGACAACAGTAGCTTTAGACTTCTTGCAGGCAGGGAAGTCTTGAAGGCAATTCAGGTTGAATTCTGCAGAAGGCTCTTGCATTTCTGGAGCGGCGATCTTCATTACCACGAATGGGGCTTTTCCAAGGATGACCTCGAGATCTTCAAATCCAACTCCAAACTTGATGGTGGGAGTGACATTACACTAGTTACGATTACACTATACTACGGTCCATTGGCAGGTTGCAGGAAAAGGTCAGCGTTGGGTAAGCTATTGCAGCAGGCTTGAAAATAGAAAGTTTTTAGGGTTAGCTATATGGCGAAATACCTCATATTTTTTTTAGTAACACATGTTAATTTTGATGCTATAAAGAAGCATGTTATTCTAGCCTCTATTCTATTTATGGGTATTTTAACATCTTTGTTTAAGAAAATTAAGAGGTGTAAAATTTAATTAATGTAAGAAAATTTCAAAGTGCGCGCAACAAAACTTGCTTTGGTTTAATTTACAGAATATCAAATCAAATTTGGAAGGGAGATGTGAAGTATTTTAGGACCCAGTGCGGAACCTATTTAGTGGTAGATAATGCCCAGGTGGACTAGTCCATCGACACACCTATTGGGGGCTCGACCCCACAAAAAAAATTAAGGAGTCCTTAATGGCCTTCTGAACCCCTCTGTTCAAAGATGGTTGGGTTGAACAGCTAGTCATCCTAGGAGTTGGTTGTCCTTTCCC
>NW_018165403.1:626110-626531 GCF_001263595.1 Phalaenopsis equestris
AGATAGAAATGGGTAAAGTATGCTGGGTAAAGTATGCCAATGGAAGAAGCGTAATTTGGTCCAAGAGGGACATGGACATATTATCGATGTGTGAAAATAATATTTGTTGATTTGAATGGAGAGAAAAGCTCGTCCCCAGCAGAGTCGCCAGAAGCTGTCGACGCTATTTTCTGTTGGTGGGGAGTTTCTCGTAAGAAGCTGTCGGTCACCGGAATCAAAATCCTGTTGCCCGCTTTGGAAGGACGTTGAAGTTTAGAAAAGTATGAAATCAAACTGACCCCATATTTTTCATAGTTTAAATGAAAGAGCACTATACCTCAAACACTGTATCTATCCCGAAGGATAAACACAAGACTTGAGGATGAGGCTCGATCAAATAAACTAAGGAATATATGACATCCATTTGGTCTGTGAAACATTT
>NW_018165403.1:626560-627711 GCF_001263595.1 Phalaenopsis equestris
ATCTTAAATGACCAAAGTCACCTAAGAAGACTCTCGATAAAATTCAAGAAATATTATCTTCAAGGAGTTTCAAAGGGTAGGAATTTTCAATGAGATCGGACGTAGAGGTATGAAAGGGGATTGGTTCAAATTTGGAACATTTTGTTTTAAAGTCCAAAGGAGGAAGATTAGGGGATGTCATGGATCCAAAGGAGAACCTTGGTGACTTCCCAAGCTATCCTAATGTTTGGCTTCAGTTTTGAGGAGAAATATTTAGGTGTTTCATCCTGCCAATTTTATTAGTTAGGGCTTACATTTGTGTGAAACGATCACACAAATAGCATGGAAGATGTGAGGATTTAGGTCGTGACAAATGGCAACCTCAGAATCCTAAGACGTGTTAGGGCTTATATTGTATAGCAGGGCTGTACAAAGGCCTAAATATAAGGTGAGGATTTACGTTGCATAAGCAAGCAACCTCAAAGTCCTATGGCTTTGTTATTTAAGTCTAAGGAAGGAAGATTGGTTTAGCTGGGGAAGACAGGTTCTGCTGTTGAAGATGGCTGTACTGCCCACCATGCTAGCTCCAAGTTCCTTGCTGCGACGAGTTTGAGTTTTCTAGTGTGTTAAGTTATAATGTTAAATCAGGTTGCCTTATGGTTGAAGTTCTTTAAATTTTATGGGGGCATGTTAAAGTTGATTAGAGCGACACTGGTTAGGATCCTACAGTTCTCTCGTTCCGGCATCATTATTTTCTATTAGATTCACTTAATCCAAATGAACTTACTAAACTCAACTTAATGAGTTCCATAATTTCATTTAGACTATAGGAAGCCTCATTAGCAACCTAGATTACCTTCTCCGAGGGATTCCCGATCATCCGATAGAGACATCTTAATTTAATTGCATTCATAGTTTTATGTGATGTTTGTGATTAAATTTTGAGTTGTTTTATATTTTGAATGTTGTGGCTGTGAATTTTATCTTGGTTGGTTTTAGTTTTAGATTTGGGCTTTGGTTTTGGTTAACATGCAAGTTTATGTTGTTTTCATACATGAAAGTATATAAAGAAACAACGTAAGCATAAAGAGAAGCATGTAAGGAAAAGGCACAAGAAATACGGTACTGTAAACTGTAAAAGCGTACCTGGCGAGAAACTCAAAAGAACCACC
>NW_018165403.1:627755-628636 GCF_001263595.1 Phalaenopsis equestris
GGGAAGTAACTAACCGACGACTTATCTAGCGCTAGGTCATATCTCGGTGGTCCTTAGGAGTTTAATTAAGGATGATGTTACCAAGCAAAATATATTAAGTTTAGTAGATCTCCGAGGTATCCAACTGATATAGAGAAAGAAGCAGGTCCGTGCTACTCTCTCGCTGCACGGTGAAAAATCCCAAGTTCTTTAAACTTATTATGTTGCTTAAAAATTCATTCTGTAAATACCCTTAGTGCTCAGTGAGCATTGATGTATCAATTACCCCTAAGAGTAGGTTAATTATCATCTGTGATTCAATTTAAGAATTATGTGAGTGAAGACCCTTAAAGAGGCAAGTTAGTGTTATTGCAACACTTAACCAAATTTTGACCCTAATTGGGCTTGTAGCGTTTGAAAGATGTTCTAATTTTAAATGACATTTATTTTTCTAATCCTTATTTAAATGAAACTTGATTTAGCTTAAGCCACTAATAAGCCCTTTAAGACCTAGGCGAGTGCCTCAGTTAGTTTTGAAAAGATTAAGCATTAGGTGGTCATGATTCATGATTTGAATTTTTTTTGAAAATCAAAATAAGGGTATTAAATTGATTAATTTTTTACCTTAAAAGTCATACCCTTAAGCCCTAGGTTCATTTTATTTTAATAAACTTCCAAATTTTAATAATTTAGAAATTTATTGACTTATCTTTTTCCATTAGGAAGGTGAGGTTGGTTTCTATCAATTAACCCCTTGTGTTTCAAACATCCAAATTAAGATCAAAGGTTACCCATTTCCCTCCTTGAATTAAGCTAAAATGTTAATTAAGGCTAAATTTCCAAAATTACACATTTGCCCCTAAGGCTCTAACACTTTATAATTTATGAAATTCAATTCGACT
>NW_018165403.1:628713-629576 GCF_001263595.1 Phalaenopsis equestris
AAATTTAATTTAATTTATATAATTATTTTCATAAAAAAAATAGTTGTTTCAAAGAAAATTCCTAACTTGACCAAGGTAAATTCTAATCACTTGAAATTTTTACTAGAGGTAGACCTAGACCAGAGAAGCCTTTGGACCAAATTTTGTGATTTTTTTGAATTTTATGTGAATTATAAGAGTTATTTTAAGTTCTGGGGTATTTATTAAATATAAAATATTTTAAATGGAGAAAATTAAGTTTTGTATTTTTGAAAAGTCTCCATGAGGTCAAAGAACTCAAAGGAGAAGATTTTATATTTTTCTAAATTTGTTTTGATTTATTGGAATTATTTTAGTGGAAATCCATTTTTTAGCCTCTAAAAATTATTTTAAGCTTCAAAATACCATATTTTTATTTAGAAAATCAAACAAAATATTCTAATTGTTCCTAAGTGCTTGGGAAGAAATTTAGAACATTTTCAAGAATTTTGATGTTTTTGTGATTTTTATGAATTTTTAATTGTTTTAAATATTTAAAAATAGGCTAAAAATGAAGTTTTTATTTTAAATATTATTTTATTTTTAGAAAATACCCCTGATCACAGAGAACTCATAAAAACTAAGTTTCATGATTTTTTGAGTTGTATTTTGATTTTTAAAAATCATTTAAATGCCAAAAATGATGTTTATCTTTAAAAATCAATTTAAGTTGTCAAATGCACTTAAATATTTTGAAATTTCTATGGTGAGTTCTCTGGATCAGGAACCATAGTGGAGATTAAAAATCAAGTCATTTAAATGTTTATATTTTTCAAAATTAATTATCTTAATGATTTAGGGTTTGTAAAAATTAGGTGTATTTTAAATGACTTGACCCATGAAAA
>NW_018165403.1:629831-632085 GCF_001263595.1 Phalaenopsis equestris
TCAAAATAGTGTTTAATTAATTAAAAATAAAATATGCATCAAATGAACTTGAAATTTATTCCACATTGTTCTCCTCTATTCACTGAGGCAAGAGGGTATTTTTATTTATTTTTGTGATTTTTTTTACACAAAGTTATAAATTTTCTAAGTTATGGGTATTTAAATAAATAGGAAAAAGCCCTATTTATCTATTTAAACCGCCGAGCCACCTCAACCTTTGACGGATCCGAAGCTTGACGCGACACGCTCCCATTTGACCCTGTCATGCACCTCAGCACTGACTCGGCCCGCTGTTTATGTCCCGAACCGCTGTCCGGCTCGATCTCCTTCTTCCATTTGACACACGCTCGATCAAACGGGTCGCCGTCATCGTCCCCGATAGATTGATCCTGTAACCGTCCACAATAAAGAGGACCGTTTACACTAATTTTTGGGATTTTGGGCTATGGATGGGTATTTTGGTAATTTGGCCAATTTGGGGATTTTGGGTAGTTTGGGTATTTTCAAGATATTTGAAATAATTTTTGAATCAAGTTGGGTATTTTGGGTAGATTTGGAGATTTTGGCCAAATTTGGGGTCTAGAGGGTATCTTAGGTAATTTGGGTGAATTTAGGGGTAAAAGACCAAGATGGGTATTTTAGTAGAGTTGGAGGACCAACCACTATCAATAAGCCATGGACCAATGGAAACCCCATTTTGGGTCCTCTATGTACTGGTCTTAGTCAACCCATAGCCCTAGGGCTGGTAGGTTTAGGGGACCATCTACATGAGTATCCCAAAAAGATCAAGGGACCTGGACTAGAAATTTGAGTTTAGGGTTATGAGTAATTGTGAGTGTAGATGAGTGTAGTGAGTGCCCTAGCTCTAGACCAACACCCATGGCTAACCCTAAGGACCAGCAAACAGTCCTATGGGGACTCTCCTTGAGATCCTCCATACTGACCCCACCTACTAAGTGCTAGAGGTTAGGACCAACGTGTGGAATTCAAGTTGAGGAAGGAAGATTCTAGAATTTATAATGGTAAGGTTTCCTTTTCTAGTTTTCTAAGAATAGTCAACAGGAAAGTCCTATGGCTAGACCTTAAGCAACTAAGGATGGAAAACTAAATCTCAACCAAAAGTGAGGTCAACATTTTTCCCATTGTGGATTTGCAGCATTAGAATTAGTTCATGGATCAACTTATGGGCTTGGACACCCTTCCAAAATTTTCTTACTTTGCAGTCAATTCCAAGTTTCCTATAAAAATTGGGAAAAGTTATTTCTACCTTGGAAGCCTTTAGACCCAACTGACAGATTCCCAGCCAATGAAGATGAAAATGACATGACTATTATGGTGGATCAATCGTCTCAAAAGTCACTGCCTATCCAACCTTTAGTTTTGGATAAGACTCTGGTGATCCTGCACAGAAGAAATTGGAGAAGGAGGTACAAAATGTCATGAATGCAATTAATAATATCTCTGATTTCTTCGATCATCTAGACTGGAGGATGAAAGAACATTTTTCTCACTCTGGACATATAGAAGATAGTTTGATACAGGTGATGAGGAGGATGAAATTGATAGAAGAGGATTCTATTGAAGAATTTCCATACCGACCTTTCTATAACCTATTTGTACATGTGCAATCAATGGGTGATCTCAGAGGAGAATCTAGTACTCTCAGAGGAGAATCTAGTACTGAAGAGGAGAATCTAGTACTGAATTTGAAGAATAATAGATTTATATTGCTACCTGTCTGTATATGTATGTAATTTGATTTGAACTTTGCATTTTTCTTGGTTTGCATTTTCTTTGCTTTAGAATTATGCTTTTAGATCTCAGTTGAGACTAAGCATAGCATTGGATGTTTTGTTTTCAGCGTTTTGAGTGTTGTGGCTTAGATTGCGACACTAAATTAATGTATTAAGGTTGAGAAAATACCAAACTTAGATGTGCTGTGTAACGTATATTGTAACCTTTGGAATTTATATATAAATTTATATATGGAATTTATATATAATTGTGATGCTTTGTGTTGTGAAAGTTTATTTGTGATAAGTACATCATTTAATCACTTAAAATTATGTCTATGATGATTGAAAGGATGTCGTTGAGGCTTGAAATTAATTGGAATTGCAAAAATCCGGGAATTGAACTAAATCAATAGAGCCCGCCGACAGCGCCCTTGACGCTGCCGACGACGGACTTTTCCCGAGACTTAAGATATAATTTCAATAGAGCGCGCTGATGGCGCCGAAGACCTTGCCGATGG
>NW_018165403.1:632308-633666 GCF_001263595.1 Phalaenopsis equestris
TTAGTTTTGAACTCTTAGAATCACTCTTGGAAGCCATTATTTGCATATTTGAAGTATATTTTGGAATTTTTCTATAATTATGATTAGATTGAAATGGCTCCATGACAAAATAGATGAATTGTGTTTGATGAGTCTCGCTTCGTCAATGCGAAGGCTCAATCAAGGTTTACTTCAGTGTTTGAAAGAAAGAAATGCATATAAGATTGAGTTTTTTAGAGTCTGGGATGAGAAATTGAACGAGTTATTGCCGAGCGAAGGTGAAAAAACTTGTGTTACACCACCAATAAGGCTGCTGCAAATATTGTGAAAGAATTCTATGCCAACGTGTTCTATTATGAAGATGGATCGTTCAAGTGCGGGGATTTCCTGTTGAATTTAATGCCACCTACATTAACACCTTTTACGAAGTCCCAGACTCTTACAACTGCCACTATGAATCCTTCAGTACTATGGAAGGCCCCCTGAATGATGTGATCAACTTTCTCACTGATGGGAAATGAACGTGGAATATTAAGCAATGAGAACAGGTAAATTTTTTTTTTCCATGTTAAATGCCACATCTAAAGCGTGGCAATATCTTATTTCCTCTACTCTGTTACCGACTTATCACCATAGTGAGGTAACTAGAGATAGAGCTATTATAAATTTCTATATTCAGAATAATAAAAATATAAATGTGGGGAGAATCATTTTTAAGAATATATTGGCAAGGAGTGAAACAAGTGGAGGTCTAGGACATCCTGGCCTCATTTATGCACTTTGCCAACTTTCTGGAGTGGAAGCTGGAGGTGATGAGGAATGGGTTTACCCTATGAAACCCATTAGTAAAACTAATTTGGAAACTTATGAATCTAATGAAAAATGGAAAACTGGGAGTAGGAGTCAAGAACCTTCTACTAGTAGAGATGTCCCCTCTACAAGTTATGACCTTCCACCTTCTAGTTCCCCTACCCTAACTGATTTGATGAATGAGTTGACCTTGCAGCGAAATAGTATAGAGTTAATAAATGAAAGGATTTGAGGTTTAGAACGTCGACATGATTATGATAGTGAGTACCTTCAGAGGCATTCAAATTTTGAGATAGCTTACTATAATATACTCAGTATCAGCCCAATCCACTTGCTGACCAAGGAGACGAAGACATAGCTTGGGATTTTGATATCTGAATGTAGTTGATGTACTTGTATTTTTAGTTTTATTTTTATAATTTTTTGTAATAGAAATGGATGTGTGTGTGTTTGTACTTTCATTTTTATTGTTATGCTTTTAATTTGATAATTTTTCATTTTTGTTATAATTATTTGGTGTGGTAGGTGAAATTTATTAAATTGTTATGTGATGTGGTTTTTTATTTTGT
>NW_018165403.1:634992-635396 GCF_001263595.1 Phalaenopsis equestris
AAATGTAAAGATTGGAACTAGGGCGCCGATGACGAGCCCAACGGCGCCGACAGCGGACTTTTCCCGAGACTCTAGATTTAATTCACTTAGAAGGCCCGCCGACAGTGCCCTCAAGGTCGCCGATATTAGGGTCATTAGAGCAAAAATATGCAAAAAGGAGTAAATTTGGAACAAAAAAGACCAAAATGTGAAGATTTGAACTAGGGCGCCGATGACGAGCCCAACGGCGCCGACAGCGGACTTTTCCCGAGACTCTAGATTTAATTCACTTAGAAGGCCCGCCGACAGTGCCCTCAAGGTCGCCGATGGTGAGCTCAGCGGTTATGTCCAACAATGCATTGGATGAGGACGAATTTTGGAGGGATGCTAAGGCAACTCTTGGGAAAACTCATCAACATCTTTAA
>NW_018165403.1:635580-635949 GCF_001263595.1 Phalaenopsis equestris
TGTGAGGAATTCTTTGAGAGATTGTAAGAGTGGAGGGAAAGTGAGAGATTTCTTCCTCCTTGCCGCTTTGAAGAGGAATTCTGTGTGCTGTAAAAAATGAAGAGATTCAGAGGAACTTTGAGGAGTTTGTTTAGGAAGAAATTAGAGATAAGTTTATTTACATATGACTTTGCTTTTATATATGAATTCCAAGTTTTGTTGTGTTTTCCCCATGAGTTCTGAGTAGTTTTCTCTGTCTTTCTCCTTATCTTGAGATTTGTGAAATGGTGATTTGAATTGGTTGAGCCATGAAAATGTTAAAGAAGTTGTGATGATCTTTTCACTTCGATCTTAATTTACTTTCAATCTGGCCAATTGATTTATTAAAAT
>NW_018165403.1:636512-735027 GCF_001263595.1 Phalaenopsis equestris
ACTTGCGTTGATAAGTGTGACTTTACAATTATTGAATATTTTATACATACATCTTTATTGAATCTATAACTGTTATTAAGTTTTTTGTGCAGTTGCTGAGGAATTAAATCTTTTAGCAGCAGTATTAAATACTTTTATTTTTGAGCATATATAAAGTTGTTGTCACATTGCTGCTAGCGTAGATAAAAGTAGCAAAGCCCATCTGTGCACCAATGGAAAAATGTAAGTGAAGGAACTGAGAATGATTTACTAGAATAGTCCACTGCATCTCAGCTCTAGCAAAGAACTAGATTTTATTATTGATATTAGCATAATGAATAAATTTGGGGAACTTTTTAAGAATATTTTGAGGGTGTTTTGTGACCATAGGCTCCAATCGAGAAAAGCACCAAATTTTGTGATTTTTGACCAGATGGAGGTTGGGTGTGCAACCCCCCTAATGTTCCAACAAAAGAACTGAATTTTTGTGAAAGGGTTTTACCCTTCCCTCTAGTTCTGGGGTAGGGGTCAGAAGGAGCAGTTGATGGATTTATCCTAAATGAGGTTTGATCCTCCAATAGGTGTTGTAATTCAGCCCAACCCTTCTTTTTCTTCTTGCTACCTTTTTTGTGTTTTTCATTCGTATGTAAGTATATTAGTGAGCTGATTCATAGTATGCCCATCCATTTGATTGAATTCAGGTATAACAGCCTAAAAGGAGCATTGTGCATCTGTATCAGGATTTTTATCTGGTTGGGGAGCCTCAAAATTACAAGGAAGAGTGGAGCATTCTAGGTGTGTTGCCTGAAAATTTGTTTCTCTAGGAGAAGCCACAGGAGAATCCACAATAATAAGATTGGTCTCCTCCCAATGGGGTATAGGATTAAATTCAGCTTGATGAACCACACCATCTGGGGGTTTAGTAGGATCAAGATATAGAGGGGAAGGAATTAGATTGACAACACTAGGGCATTCAACATTTCTGGGTAAATCAACAAGAATTGTTGCATTTTTCAGTTGTTGGAGAAGGTTCCTTGCCTTTATTAGCGGTGTTAGCAGATCTCCTAACAGTTCCATCTATTTTAAACTGTGGGTATAGCCTATAACATTTGTCATAATTATGCCCAAACATTTTGCAATGATTACAGTAATAAGGCCATTGCTTAGTAACAATGGGTTGCCAATACCCATTATGCTCAATCTCCAACCAAAATTCCTCAATGGGGGGAAGTGTGATGTCCCTTTCAACTAATATCCTTGCAACAAATGGTCTAGACAGGTTGTATGTTGAGAGGTCAAGCTTCATTGGTCTTCCAAATAGAGCACCAATGGAAAAGAGAACTTTATGATGAATATAATGTAACTTTAATCCTGGAAGTTTGAACAAAATAGGAATAATAGTGGGTTCTTATGAAGGATTAAAGGCAGGTGTCCACTTTAATATTTTCATTGGTTGGTCCTCAATGTAAATAATTTTTTTTTGAAAAAATCTTGGCATTGTCTTCTTCCTTTACCAATTGAATCATCACATGCCTACCATCAAACAACCCCATCTTCCATGAGCCTAGAAGCTTTATTGCATCAAAGGTTTTCCTTATTATCTCTATTTTAGGATGGCCCAAAGGAAATTTTCCTATTAGTGTGAATTTACACTTGTCATAAAGCTTTTTGGCCTCATCTTCAGTAAAAATGAGAGCAGGTTTTGCACTCTTTCTGGTGCCTTTTTTAAAAAGGGAGCAAACATCACTGTATTCAAATGAATCATGGTATTACTAAGGAAATAACAGTCTATCTCCCACGCTAGCGGCACCAATGCCCACAACTTTAGCAAAAGAGGATTTTCCAACAAATTTTGGATCAGCTTAAGTGAGGGTATTCTCCGTTACAACAAACAGTTCAACAAACAGAGAAGTAAAAATCAATGAAACAGTAACCTAGTCGCAAATTTGAAAATGAAGAGAGTCCGGGAAACCTCAAAAGGAAGTAACACCACAGTAAAGAAAGTAACAACCACACCAGTACTTTAAAATGGCCAAGAATGCGCAGTAGCAGTAAGAAGAAGGGCATTAAGAAGCAAGATAGTCACCAGCCGCCATTGCTAGGGTCCAAACCCTAGCATAGCAATATATATATATATATATGTATATATATATATATATACCTACATACATATATATATGTAAACCTATATATAGGTATATATATATATGTAGGTCTATATATATATATATATACATAAACATATAACTATATAATTAGACACATATATATGTATTTTGAAATCGTTTCGCACATACCTTTAATACAAAATTCAACATATATTCGCACATTCCCACAAATATAATTAACACATTTCCTCCACTTTATTTTTGTTATTTTATGACTTTAATTAAGTTTGTTAAATTTAATTAAATAATATTATATGTTTAAAAATGATGTGATTATAAGATTAAAAATCAATCAAACTATTATTATTTTTATTTTTGTTTTTATTTGATTATTAATTATTTAAGTTTAATTATTTAATTTGTTTATTAAACGGATTAAACATTTAAATAAATTGATAATATTTAAATTAAAATTTTTGTTATCAAGAAGGTTCAATAAAAATGTTATTACTTGATTAATTAATTGGTTAAAATGTTAATTGGACAAATAAGACATTAATTAGTTGATTAGACTCGTGAATTGGTTGTGAGATATTAATTAACTTTATTAATTAAGTTCTCTAAATATTTAATTAAATTTTTAATATTTTAATTACTTAGATTAATGGGTTAGAGGCTCAGTTAGAGGTGAATTAAAATAATTAGAATGTTAGTTAATTAAAAGAATTTCAGGTAAGTGTATTTTGGGGTTAATTACAGCGTAATTAGGATAATTATAGTAATTAGAGGTGTATTTAATTTTATATAGAATTTTCTAATATTTCAGCCATGGATTTTTAAGTTTAGTTAAATGATAATTAGAGTAATTAGGGTGATTAGAAGCATCTATAGTCAATAGGTGTTTCATTCAAGGAGGATGAAAGACAAGCTGACTCTCAGTTTTGGGTCTTTTCATAGATTTAACATGCTATTCGTGATTGATTAGAGGAGGTGGATGTGTTATTCATTTAATACAAGCATGAAACAATGAAAAACCTTAGGGAATATTCACCCCATACACATACTTTGGATATATGACATATAGATATGAAGCAATCTGCAAGAAACTATGGAAAATACTTGTGATTCTCGGTTTTGATGATACAACAACAACATATATAAATTTTGCTAAGATAATGACCTGAAAACACTAAACAAAGTGATTGAAAGTATTTGCTAAGATGATGCACGATTGTCCATCGGATCAAGTGTACAATATTTTCTTCGTTCGGATATACTTTCCTTCGGCCAGCTCGTGATACGACCTGATGTTTGACGTCATTGTCTTTCGAATAATCTGATGCAACCTTCTAGTATCCTCTTAGTGCTATCTGTTGAATTTTCTCGATATTTGTGCGGCCATATTTTTTATCTACAATATGAATTGTGCTGTATGTATGTAAATTTTCCAATTGTTGAATCAGTTTTCAAGAATTAGCAGTAGATGTCATTTGGATTTAGTAGGTAGGCACAAGGTGAAATGGTAGTTGGGTCAGTCAAACAATTAAACAAATATATTGGAGATATTAATAGGAAGACACCTACAGCCATGCTTTCTGGAATCAAGTTCTATGGACACGGATAGCCTCCAAGTGTCAGGGAATTGCATAACATAACTAGTCCTAATTAAAAAGTCCATTCTATTATGGATGCGTGGAAAATTGAAATTGATTTTACATCTATTTTCTCACAATAATTTTTTTATTTAGTGGAATTCATCATTCAAATTTTATTATAAATAAAAAAAAAAAACCTTGCAAAACAAAGTTGTTTACGTAAAAATAAAATGAAATGTTTGAAATTGATCTTTTTGTTAACAAAACTTTAAGGAAGAGATATTTCTCTCTCTTCTATTTTTTATTTCAACTTATGTTTTTAAATTCTTAATCCGCGTAGGTTAGTTGTTGACCATCTCTACCATCTCTCTCTCTCTCTCTCTCTCTCTCTCTCTCTCCATTCTTCTTTTTATACCAGGATACCCACTTTGTTTAAAGATTGATCACGTGATTTTTCCTAAATAAAAATACTAATTAATAATAATCATATCTAAGCTTAATGGCCAATACATATATATATATATGAGTGTTTTGTGGTTGTTAGTAGAGCAGCTTCTCTGAAAGCTTAAGTCCCGTCACAGGTTCGAATCCCCCCGTGTGTACGGTGTGGAACTTGAATATTTAGCACACATTGGGATGACCGAGGCTCGTCTAATAACCTCCAGCCATTCCTTTTGAAATTTATATATGGAGAGAGAGAGAGGGAGAGAGGGGAAATTGTCTGCTCGAGAAATAAATATCATCAGATTTGTTTTGAAATTGACAACAACAACAACAACAACAACAAAGCCTTATTCCTACTACGTGAGGTCGGCTACATGAATCCTTTTTCCATTGTGTCTCCATTGTGTCCTATTTAGTGTCATATTTTCATTTAGTTCTAGTAAATTAAAATTTTTTTTAATACAAAAAGCCTAAGTCTTCCTAGGTCTGCCTCTGCCTTTCTTAATACAAGTCGAATCTTAAGCATCTACTCTCTTAATCGAATCATGAGATGGTCGACGTTTAATGTGACCAAACCATCTAAGACGATTTTCTCTAATTTTACCCGTCACAGAAGCTACAGCAACCCTATCACGGATATATTCATTTCGCATTTTTTCTCTAAGTGTAAAGCCACCCATCCACCCAATCATTCTCATCTCGGCAACGCTTAACTTATTATTATGCTTCTTTTTAAAGACCAACATTCAGCTTCGTATAGCATTGCAGGTCTCACCACTGTCTTATGAAATTTTACTTTCAGTCTAAGCGGTACTTTTCTATCACACAAAAGGCCCAAAGCATTCCTCCACTTCAACCAACCAACTTGAATTCTACTATTAACATCATATCACCATTGCTATGAACAACGAACCCAAGATATCTAAATCGTTCACACCTTTTAATAATTTGATCACCCAAAGTCACACTTACAAAGGATCACCCAAAGTCACACTTATGTCACTAGAGCTATTACTACTAAAATTACATTCCATGTATTCAATTTTAGTTCTACTTAAATGAAGGCCTTTAAAATCCAATATATACCTCCATAATTCAAGTTTTTCCTAGACTTTTTCTCTCACTTTATCCACGAGAAGGATATCATCAACAAAAAGCATACACTAAGGTATATCCTCCTGTAGATGTCCAGTAAGACCATCCATAACTAAAGCAAAAAGATATGGGCTTAAAGTCGATCCCTGATGTAATCCAGCAGAAATAGGATAACATTTGGTCAATCCTCCTTCAGTTTGAAAACAAGTAACAACTCTAGTATACATATCCTTAATGACTTGAATATAAGTCATATTAACACCTTTCTTCTCAAGAAATCTCCAAAGGATATCTCTTAGAACCTTATTGTAAGCTTTTTCTAAATCAATAAAAATCAAATGTAGATTCTCCTTATTATCTCTGAACTTCTCCATCAAACCTCTCAATAAATGTATAGCTTCCATAGTAGACCTGCCAGGCATAAATCCAAATTGATTATGAGAAATTTTTGTGATGCGTCTTAACCTATGTTCAATTACCCTCTCCCATAATTTTAAAGTATGATTCATCAACTTAATTTTTCTATAGTTTGCACACTTTTGTGCATTCCCTTTATTCTTAAAAATGGGGACCAAAATACTCTTCCTCCACTCCTCAAGCTTCTTTTTAGTTTTTAAAATAATATTAAAGAGTTTAGTAAGCCAAAAAACTCCCAAATCTCCCAAATATTTCCACACTTCAATCAGGATATCATCTAGTCCTATAAACTTTCCACCCTTGGTTTTCTTTAAAGCCTCTTCAACTTCTTTTTTACTAATGTGATGGTAAAAATGAAACTTTTTATTTTTATTCACGATATTAAGATCACTAAGGTCGATTGTATTTTTAGAAACTTTATTAAAAAGTTTATCAAAGCAACTCACCCACATATGTTGAATAACTTTTTCTAAAAAAAGTACTTTTTTGAATTTCATCTTTAATACACTTTTTTTGAGTTAAATCTTTACTTTTCTTTTCTCTTTGTTTGGCTAGTTTATACATATATTTTTCACCCTCTTTAGTATCTAATCTATTGTAAAGATCATTAAAAGCAGAATATTTAGCGTCACATATTGTTCTTTTAGACTCCCTGCGGGCTGTTTGATATTTTTTCCAGTTCTCTAAGCTTTTACATTTAAACCAATTTTTATAACATAACTTCCTATATTTTATCTTTTCTTGCACATTATTATTCCACCACCAACTATTTTCTATTATAAAAACTTTTTCTTTTGATTCTCCAAGCACATCTTTTGCTACTTGTTTAATAGTGTTTGTTACTTTATCCCTCATAATATTTGCTTCTTCATAAATATCCCAAATTTTTAAATCTTGAATTTTACTCATAAAAATAAATTTATTTGTGTCTTTTAAGTTTCTCCATCTAATTATATGATGATGAGTCCTATTATTCTTTATTTAAAAACTCTTAATTTTAACAACTCTTAAACTTAAAATCTAGAACTAATGAACGATGTTGGGTACTTAAACTTTCACTTGGAAAGACCTTACAATCTTTACAATCGCGATGATCTCTTCCTCTCATAAGAAAATAATCAATTTATTTTTTATTAGATCCACTTTTATAAGTAATAAGATGCAAGTAATAAGATGCTCATCTCCTCATCTCTTTTCTTGAATAATGTATTAGTAATAACAAAATCATACGCTAAAGCAAAATCTAAAATAGTTCTACCTTCTTTAGTAGTTACTCCGAAACTATAGCCACCATGAGTATTTTTGAAGTCTTCTACGACTTTACCGACATGTCCATTTAAATCTCCTCCAATAAAAATTCTTTCTTCAAGAGGTATCATTTGTATTAAGTCTTCTAAGTCATTTCAAAATTTATCTTTGGACCTTGTATCTAAACCTACTTGAGGAACATAAGCACTTATAATATTAAAAATCTTAGTATCAATGATAATCTTAAGGGTTATAATTCTATCTCCAACTCTATTAATTTTTACAACATTATCTTTCAAACTCTTATATATAATTACACCTACACCATTTCTAGAGCAAATCTTACCAGAATACCAAAGTTTAAAGCCTAAATTATCAATCTCCTTAGCCTGTTCTCCAACCCACTTAGTTTCTTGAATACATAAGATGTTAATTTTTCTATGAATCATAATATCAACTAATTCTATTAATTTACCATTGAGAGTACCTATGTTCAAAGATCATATCCTAATATTATTTTCATTAGTTTCATGGACTAACTTATTTGCTCGCATTCGCTCGTAATGTGGGAACCCTTGCTTATTTAACACTACACATCGGGCACCGGTGTAGCGACCCTTGCACACTTTTCACTATATTCAAGCTATACAATGTGTCACTTCCAGGGGACGCCCAAGCACTTACACAATAATCAAAAGGATTCATGCCATGATTTTTTTGATAATTTTTACGCTGGTTGTCGACTCCCTAACGCAACCCTCCAATTTTCACATTCGGGCTTGGGACAGACAACGACAGTGTTAACTAAAATATTAGATTGGTTTATCAATCATATGTTGAATTCGTCTCAACTTATTGATAATGTTGTAACAAACTTAACTAAAATATATATTTTGTTTAGTCCAAACTATTAAAGCTCCCTTCAAGATCTGTATACGTTGTTTATGAGTCTCAAATCAAAATTGATGCTAGGTGTCGCCTGCAAAGTCAATGCATGTTACTATGAATAAAATTGATGTCTATTGTTGTCAATAAAGCAAACTTCTACAATTGTCAATTAGATTTACATCCGTCATTGCTAACAATTGTATCAACATATCAAATTATTATTACAACTGGTGCCCTCTCTCCATTACTCCAAAACAATTTCTTGTAACACCAATGGACCACATGTAGCTCACTAGAGTTTTCTATACAGCTCACTATCACTAATCCAGTAGTTTTCTATACAGCTCACTATCACTAATCCAGTAAATAATTCTCACCAGTCTCCACCAAATCTTCAATCCACCCCCAAATCCCCCCACATAACTAACTAAACATCATATGATCATAAGAATTCAAACTAATTCTCTCAAACCTAGGCAAATTCTTGATCTTCACATCACCACATCTCCTGCTTCTAATCCTACCTGCTACATACATATTTTATGAAATGGTTTACTTAAATAATATGTTAAATGTGTTTGTTCTAAAATTTATAGGGTGTTAATGGTTATCCTAAATTTAAGAGCATGGAAATACAATAGAATGCATCCATGCAAAAATGGACTCATTGATGAGCTCTTGAATAGTATTAATTACTTTATGCAAACAACATTATAGATTCCAACTTACTTTTTAGAGTTAAAATTATGATGTCTATATGTAAAGCACAAGAATTAAGCATTTTTAACACTATTTAAAGTAAGGTTGGATTTTTATTGTAGGGGATTTTGACCTACTTATTGGTACTAGACTTCACATTGTGAGAATTAACTACATGTTGATTATGATCAAGTTGGTGTTTCAGCAAGCTCTACCCCTTAAAGTGAATATGATTCTACTATATTTAAAAAAAATGATCTTTGATTTAAGCAAAGTTTAGTTTGTTGATAAAGTGGCTAAGGATTAGCTACTGAATATTGAAGTTAAAAATTTCTCTGAACTATTAAATTTCACGCAATGACCATTGTTGGATGGTTGTCATACACATTTTGAGTAGTAAAGGACTCATAAAATGTTGAACAGTAAATTAAACTATTATGTGCCTTGAGATTATTTTAATCAGTTTCCAGGATTACTGAAAAAGATAAACTTAAGAAAATTTAGTATCAGATGATCTTTAGATAATAAAGAAATTGGTGTCATAGTAATGATTGACATAAGAAAAGATAGATTACTCTATTGGAGGATGTGTGTTATATCATAGGGCTAATATAATGAAAATTTTATGTAGGTTTTGTGCTGATGAAAGATTCAAACTACAAAGTCGGAAAAGTAAAAAACAAAATAATTTTCCATAAAAAACTTTTTTCACTTGTTGTTCATTCCCCTACTTCAATGACTAGTCATTTTTAAGAGTACTACTAAGCTTATGAGATAACATAGTGAGAGGTCAAGTGAATTCAGCTCTTTGAGTCATTCAATAGATGAAGTAACATGGAAGTATTTTGATCATATGTATCCTCATTTTATAGCCGAGTCACACAATTTGACTTGGTTTGTGTGTTGAAGGTTTCTCACCATATAGTCAAGCTGCTTGGCCATACTTATGCTGGCCAAAGATAGTTAGGCCATATGACTTATTACATGAGATGTGCATGATTATACTTGTTATGCTTAATATATTGATCATACTTGATCCATATAGCTTAAGCGAGAAAAAATAATGTATATTTGCAATCTTTTATAAATGAACTTCAAATACTACAAAAAATATGTATTATCACATATGAAATTTCTACCAAATAAAACTTTCAAATGAAAACCACCCTAATATGGATGATAAGAGATTTTTCTTGCATATGAAATGCTATTGAAATGGAGAATTACCTAAAAGTTATCTTGCTGACATGAGTCAAGTTTATGTGTTTTCACATTGTTTTTACTTTACATTTTACCTATTATTTTTACTTATTTGTTATGGATTTATACTTATGAAAAGTTTTTGTTAATATTGTGCATGTTATAGGTGATGAATAAGCTCATTTTAGAATGAGCGAAACCAAGGAAAAAGTGACAAATCTGGCTTGACCGCACTTGGAGGTGGTGCGACCATGCAACCTAGTTTGGAAATTGGTGTGACCACGTCGGCTTGGCAATGTCTCAGGAACCTGTTTTCGCAAGAACTTTTCTTGCCAATTTTAAGAATTTGGCTATAAAACTGCATCTTTAGGGCATCTAAAAAGGTATGGATATTTGAAGATGGCTAGAGAGCAGAAATGAGAGTTTGGAGAGCTTCTTCCTTAGTTTTTCTCTTCCTCTCTTGAGTTTGAGTTTCTAGGGGATTTTATTGCCTATTTCTTTGTACTTTATTGCAACTTTTGAAAGGTTATTGTATGGGAGAGGGATTTAATATTTTGGAAAAGGGAAAAAATTATTTTATAAGTTCTTACCTTTCAATTTTACTTAGAATAATAATTTGGATCAAATGTTTATACATCATATTTTTATCATGCAAAGCTAAATTTTCTGTTATGTCTCTGTGATTCATGGGGTGTTGATTTTGAGATTTTCTCAGATGAATTCTTCCCATGTATTATTTTCTTGAGGAATCAAGGAATAAGTTGTTGTGTTAGCAATAGAATTTAATTTACTATTGATTTGACTAATTAAGATGTTAACATATTTTGTGATCTGTGACTCATGCCTGTTGCACTGAGGAAAGAAATGGTTAAGCACATTAAATCCTAGAATGCTAACCAAATCAAATTTACGGGATGTCTTAGGAATTGAGGAAGCCTCAACTTCATATATTCTATCATTCTTTTAACCTAAGTTTATGCATAAGAAAGACTTTCTATCCTTGTTGATATGTATCACATAGGGGAAATTCTTAGAAGTCCACAAACCACCACAATACCTAAATCACAGCGGCATGAGCCTTATATCCTTTAAAGAATTGTAAATTTTTTTTATTGTTGTTTTTGTGTCTTCCAACCTCTTGTGTGTGATCATACTAAACTAGGTTTATATGTTTAGTAAACTAGAGAATTGTCTATCAAAATAGTTCTTAGCCCTTTCCTCGTGGGATTGATATGCGGTAAACTTTAACCATATAATTACTTGATACGTGTACTTGTTTGAGCAACTGACTTTGTGTTAAGTTTTTGGATTGTCAAGTCCATGGCGTCATTGCTAGAGAAAAGCATTAAAAAAATTTTGTTTTTAGAAGAATTGTAGTTGAACTGTTGAGAATCTTGGTTAAGCAAATTTTTTTTTCTTTTTAGTTATATTTCATATTTTTTGCACTTGTATTGTTGTTTTGTTTTCCTATAGGTGCTAAAAAATAAAATGCTAAAAAAAAATATTTGTTGTTGAGCTTTTTTTGTATGTGTGAATGTTGATTAACTCGTGTGAGCCGGTGTTACTATTTTCTCATTGTAGTCTGTTGAATTTATTTATGTTTTATGCATAGGTGAGTTGAGTTTGGCCTAGCCACTTTTGACCCTCAGATTGATCACACATTTAAACATCTTAGGAGAGCACAAATGTCCACCAACACATCTATAAAAATGATTATCCCTCAAGATCCCAACTTAAAACCGCTTAGGGATTATACAAACCCATCAGTAGAAGAGAAACATCTTTACATCAATTAACCTACTATTGAAGTCAATACTTTTGAGTTGAGACCTGTCATAATTCAAATGGTCCAAAACAGCCAGTTTGGGGGTAAACCATATAAGGATCCAAACCTTCATTTAACAAACTTTCTGGAGTTGTGTGCCACATTATGGTATAATGTTGTCCCTTGTGATGTCATTAGACTACTGCTCTTCCCATTCTCTTTACGGGTAAGAGCCAAAACAAGGTTAAAATCTATAGCTCAGGCATCCATTACCACTCAGAATGAATTTGCCAAAAAATTCCTAGCCAAGTATATTCCACCTTTCAAAACTGCCAAACTAAAAAATGACATCACTTATTTTGTCCAAATATAGTAGAAAACCATTTAAGAAGTTTGAGAAAGATTCAAAAATTTCTTAAAAATTGTTCACACCATTCCATACTTGATTGACTGATTATCCGAATAGTTTATAATGAACTGGTAAGCTCACATAAATCCATCATAAATGCTACTGAAGGAAGCTACATAATGGCCAAACCATTTGATGAATCCTATAAACTGAAAAAAGAAATGGCAAATAATAGTTTTTAGTGGAATTCTAATAGAGTGAACCCAAAGAAAGTAGCTAGCATTCAAGATATTGACTTCTTGACCATTCTAGCAACCTAAGTAGCAGCCATTTTGAGAAAATTGGATAAAATGGGGATAAATTCAGTTTTATGATCACCATCAAGTGAATGAATGATGTACAAACTATTAAAAGACATAGTCTGACCACGTTAGAAGTCATGAATGTCATAAGAAATCAAGGATATAATCCTTATGCCAATTCCTACAGCACAGGATGAAAACACCATTCTAATTTTCCATGAAACAATCATAACCAACAGTGGGGGAACTGTCAAGCCAACCCTGTATGTAACTGTAACAACAAAGAAAATAACCCCTTGAAGCAGCTATTCTCACCACAATTTCAAGTTAATTTCTAGTCTACCTAAAAAATGTCACTAATCGAGAAATTAGTGATTTAAGTTGGGAAACCATTACAGAGCCAATTTGTAGCCATTAAGAACATTGAAACCTAGTTCAACATCGATCCACTGATACAAGGTGAGCCAAATGACCATTCTGATATTTAGAAGTTATACGTTAGTCATTTAGAACTTCCTTTTTGTCTCGATCAAGCGTGGGGTTTCTTGCTTTGTTCATTGTCGGTTCCATGTTGTTTTCCTTGACATGAAGATTTTGTATGTGATGCCAATTTAAGGGTTTGGGTTGTTTGAATAATCAAGTGCATCACCAAAATTTTACGATGGGTTTGATTGTTTGAACAAACAAAATGTTGGTTATCAGCATTAGTCTATGAACAACTCTGATAGGCCACTTCCCTTATTTAATTTAGAGACAAAATAGGGTTTAGATTTGTTCTAGGATATTATCATTCTTATAGGAGCAAGTTTCTATAGTTAATTATATCTTAATCAACCGAATATATTTAAGAAAACTCTTGATTAAGGCTGTGAATTTATCCTAAAAAAGACTTTAATGTTTTATTCTAATATTTTATTAGAAAGTTAGGACTACACGACATATAATCAAGCAAAAGCCTTAAGGTGAGCATTTACGTTGTAACTGGAAAAATAACCTCAGAGGCCTGAGGTGAAGTTCACCAAGAGACGTCAAACTTTGGAGCCCTAATTTAAATGGACTTATAAACTTGCCTGAAAAGGTTTACCACCTAAACCTCCTAATCACTTTTAAAACCATACACAACCAGTCTCAAGGATGAATGATAGGGTAGGTTGTTCTTTATTAAGGATTTTAGGCCTTACGACTTGATTATAAATTGAGTTGCATATGTATGTATGGTATGCATAATGTTCTAAAACTAATGTGAACATACTTTGAGATTTCAAATTTAAATATTTTATACACCACTACATTCAAATGTTTAGTTTTAATAGGTGTTGAGTGAATCAAAGTAGGCTGTGTTTTGGATTGTGGAAGTTTTTGATGGTGAATGCATAAAGTATTTATTTCAAAACTCTAATTGGTATGCATAGATAGAACTCAGTCTTTAAGGTAGTGGTTATCATGGGTCAAACCACCCCTTTCCTTGCATTGAGTGAGGGTCTGAAGATAAGTAATAGGAGCAATATGTTATTCATACGTCTATATATCATGTCCATAAGTCTAAAGGGAGTTTCTACTCAATTTTATTTTATGACATACTAGGTTATTTAGATGTATGATGTTTTTACGATTGTGAATGCGGTGATTTATGTGACTTTTTTTTAGTTATGAGTTTCATTTTGAAAAGATAGATTGAAGTTGTTTAAGTTAAGGTAGAAGGTTTAGCCCTTAAGTGAGCCTACCGACAATCCAGAGAAAAGGCAAAAATGTAAATATCGTCCTAAAATTTGGGCAGACTATGGTATGGGTACCAACTCTAAGTTATATTAGAATCTTCAATTGACAACATCCACATTACCATTGATGGTTTAGTTGAGGTTCATCCTTTGCCTCATGTTTCATCTTCTTTTAGATTGTTTGGATGTTTATAGTCAGTTGATCATAACACTGCCTAGCTCTGCAAAAGAAAAGAAAACTCAAAGAAAAAACCTGATTCACTACGTTAGATTATTTATTTGAAGTAGCCCTATAAAATAGTTGTCATACCCTAATAACATGTAAAGTAAATTTAGAGTGGCATCATGTAGACTGTTCCAATCAGTCTTGCAAAACAGAGCAAGAATGATTCATTTTAATCTAAGAGAGTTAAATGTGTTTATTCAGATTATTATACCACTCGGTCAAGATGCCCATGGCTTTCTATTGTCACAGAGTTGTCAGATTCCATGATCTACTTAGTCCGGAGAGGCAGTCCATCCTTCTTCAACTAGAATATTCTTGTCAACAACCATTGGTTACATCCTCATGGAATCAAAGTAGGCCCAGGTAACAGGGTTAAATTTGTATTTGGTGATCTTTGTTCATTATGATTTCATCTAAGTTTTAGTGTCCTTTTTCAGATTTTAAGGGGTGAAAAATTTTAGATTGCTTAAGACTTATTGATTAATTAAATTTTGTGATTTTGTTCTTATTTTTTATTTTTAAAATGACCCGGTAAAGATCCCATGGTTCCACCCTCCCAGGGTCATTTGTTTTGTAGTTTGAATAGTCATGAGTGACCAGAAGGTACTTTGTTAGCAACCATGGGTTGCCTCCTTTGATGTTCCTTCTCAAACCAGTTTATGCTTTATGGTTGAAGTATAAGTTTTAATCATTTTTAGAGTGTGTTTTATGTTTTGTCTTTTATGCTTATTTTGCATTTAAGCCCATGACGACCGATCAATCAACCTCCTTCATTGACTCGATCAATCAGTCACCACTGGCCCAATCACATCAATCAAATTCCTTTATCAACTTGACTACTCGGCCAGCACTGGACTGAGAGATCGATACCCTTTTTGTTTTATCGATCAATCGGTTTCATCTAGTGTTTTGTATTTATGCATGTTCTCTTAACTTTGCCTGCATTAGCACATCCACACTTAAACTCTTTTGTGTAGTTGTGAGTATATGTCTTCATATGCTCATAACTAGTATTTATGCCTCCTACAGACACATTACTCTATGCATTTGCTTTGTAGCATCCTTATGTCACTTTTCACCATGTTAAAGGTTGTTTGCACTTGTACTTTCCACTCATGTGTATTTGTTTGCATATCATCCTGTATTCTCAAGATTGACATGCTTGAAGCTTTTTTATTTGGACTTGTGCTCTCACACAATCACCTTGCATATTCACAGAGCATGTGAAGGGATGCACTTCTGTTAATCCCATTCTGAAAACGACCCTTCCTAATGAGAGTCATGTCATCTCATTTTCTACGACATCACCCATATACATCATAGGTATCTTACACCATGTCACTTGACTTAGATAACACTTTGAAGGCCTTTAAATCCTCCAAGTACACGGTGTGTGTCCACTTCATCATATGACCACCACCTAGTATGCATCATGCCCCAAAAGATTATGAATCCATTTAGTGTGTAATTTTTTCACTCATGGCACCGCCTTGGTATGTCATATGTCTTGAGCTTTGCCTTTTAAATTATGCACTATTGGCACATTCATTATGGGAATATGCTACCATATAATTATAATGAATTTTTGCTATCTGGTGATCGCTCATACCTTCCACAAAGCGGTCATAATGCACTGGATCACTTTGCATATGCATGTGCAATCTTGATGATCTCAATGATAGATTGGGGATGTTAGATGAGTGATATACTGTTGGTTACAATGCCTTAGCAAGTATTGCCTACGAGGATGACTTGGTGGGTAATGTCAGGTGCCGCATTGTAACCAGCATGCATATGTTTTGTTAAGGTTACAAGGGTTCTAATAGGTGTCACTTATACTTTTCTCCTCTTAGGACCTACTTTAAAAATATATAAATATATTTTTTTATTATATATACATCATATTTCAAAAAATCTATTTTGAAACTATCTGCATCTTTAACTTGGAATATATGTAATGTGAATCTTTTAAAGGTTTTGTTTATATAAAACTTGCATATAGTGGTACCTCTTAGAATCTTTGGATCTTTATGATAAGTCTGAGAATGGCAACCCCACCAAAACATATGTTAATATCTTACCTATACCATGTACGCACTTAGATGTTGTGACTAGAACATTACATGTTAGATGGTATACTAGGCTAGAACTAGGGTGCTAGGTAGTCTTTTTGATGTCCTAGCTATTATTCTTTGTTAGTTTGGTTTCTTTAACAAGGCATCTTTTTTTGTGTGCACAATTTTGTGGGATTATTGGGGTTTGAAATGTGAGCACTAGTATGTTTGTGGTGCTCTTCTTGCAGGGAGCCATGTCAAACATGTAGGAGCATTAATAAGTTAAACAAACACATTTTCTGCAGGTGTTTACCTAGCTCTCCTCTCACCGGACATGGTTCCTTACGTTACATACCTATAACCTATACTAATCTTCTTGTTTTGTAGGTCAAGTCATTTTTTACTTTTATCATATTTTTCTTAGAGTCCTCTAGGCTTGAATTTGTATCAAAAATAAGGTACGGGTAAGGGTTCTGATATGCCTGTCGATCAGACGTGACGAGGACTAGGAGTTGTAGGCTCATGTCTTGTACCTTATTTTTGAATCCTCTTTGATGTATAACCTTAGACCATGTATGCATATGCAGTTCCTAGATGAATTTTTGCTTTTCTAGAATATGGTGCTAACCTATTGGCACTCAACCTCTCTATTCTCTTATGTTTGGCTTGTTTACCTTTTTGCACAGTATTCTTATTATTTCCTTGTTCATTGCTTATGGCTTTGTCTGAGAATCATGCAAAAATGCAACTTAGGCTCTCTAAGAACCTTAAATTAAATTTTTTTTACAAAATCCTAATAAAAGATTAATATTAATCAAAATTTTAGACTAAAAAGTAAAAAGATTTTTAAAACTTGCTTTTACTTTTCTACATGGCCTTGTGGTTAGATTTCAAATTATTTGAAAAGCATGGACATCACACAAGTCATACTAATAAGGCCTTTACATTAGAAATTATTAGACAATTGCATCATACTTGCATGTCCAAAGAAGAGGTCTTCAAGATTCTTCAATCTGACTGGCCCAACATAGATTTCTACATATGTAGTTGTCTAGCGTGCTTAGAGTCTTAGAGGCTTCATCGATCCAGACTGAGAATAAGTATTTTATGAGAGTGTGTCAGATTAGTTAGTTATAACTCTCTTTTATTTCCACTTTAACAGCTTCCTTGCCACTCTCTCACATATTAGCCCTACCTCTACATTCTACTTACAAATGGTCATAAGATTTAGATTTTCCTTCTCTTGACCTTAGGGCTACCAAGGTTCCCTAGGATGATGTAATTCATGGATTGCTGACAAGAGGCCTCAGGTTGTGTTGGGTTTACTACCTTTATGACATGATAGACTTAGGGTTCTAATAGCTTGAGATGACGGATCCGTGTATTTTACCTAGCTTTCTCTACCTAGTTAGGATTACTCTACCCCTAATTTACTTATCATGTCTCTCCTTTGATGCTTCATTGATGTAGTCTCATAGACCTCGATTGCACACAGGTTGCCACTCATTTAGGATACGGTGATTCACCCTCTACCCTTATGGTCTAGTTAAGCTTAGAAGCATATTACAAACTTTATGGAATGACTTGATTATTTGATAGGCCCCATTTTCCAATGAGTCATAACCCATTTGGACCATAAGAGACTCACTGTCTACCAGGTGGCTTAGTGAGATCTTTGAGGGCAACAAGATGTTCTTATGAGATAATCATCTTTTGTGACACCCCTCACTAGTTGTCACTTAAATGTAAGCAACACTCCTTTAATCGAGAGTAATCTTGGGCATCGTCAAAGATGTAATTAACCAAAAGGGATACATCCCTTTTAGAGCTCTTAACCTAAAGACAAATACACAAATTTGTTTCTCTAGTTACATGAGTAGCTTATGCAAGCATTTTTTCATTGATATTTGGTTCAAAATCTCTTGATCTGATCTTACTTGGACGTACACTCTAGACGTATCGCATGAGATTTACCTCACATAAGCTCTCCAGGTTCTTCCTTAAATTTTTTTACCTATTCTTTGTCTTATTTCTCTCTTTTCTAACATCTCTTCTCCTCAGAATTGTTTTTATAGTTCAAGGAAAAGGTTTTTAGGAAAGAGAATCCTAAGACGATGACTAGATAAGCTAGCAACTCTAATTTTATAAAAAGAACTGAAATAGATTGGCGACTACGTTGGGGATGAGTCTCTCTCTCCATTTTAAGAGTCATGCTTAGGGACCTAGTTCCTTTATTTGTAGTGTTACTATTTGTATATTTTTTGACCTTGTTCTTTGGATCCACGTGTTAGTTTCTATGGTTTGCAACTTCACACTACTCCGTCCCTCTTTCTACCCTCAACATGCTAGTTGTTGCATCTTTGGAGGAACTGGTGTTGTTTTATAATTTTGATTGCTAATTTCTGAAGCTTTTCTTGAAGCTTGATTATTGTCCTGTCGGCACTATTTTGGGTGTGGAATTACCTGTTGGAAGTTATCGGCCGTCGGAATCGAAATCTTGTTGCCCGCTTCAGAAAGGCATTTAATATATATATATATATATATATATTAGAAAAATATGAAATCAAAACTGATCCCATATCGTTCATAGTTTAAATGAAAGAGCACTACACCTCAAGCCATGTATTTATCCCGAAAGATAAACACAAGGCTTAAGGGTGAGACTCGATCAAATAAACTAAAAAATATAAGACATATGTTTGGTCTGTGAAAACCATTTTATTTATAAGCCGACAAGTTCCCCTATTTAATATGAAAAATTAAATAGGGTTTATATTAAGCCGGGTTCGGAAAAGTTTCCTATAAGTTTAAATGAAAGAGCGCTATACCTCAAACCCTATATCTATCCTGAAGAATAAACACAAGACTTGAAGATGAGGTTCAATCAAATAAACTAAGAAATATATGACATTTGTTTGGTCTGCAAAACCATTTTATTTGCCGACAAGTTCCCCTATTTAATATGAAGAATTAAATAGGGTTTGGAAAAACTTTCTATAAAAGCAAGCCGCTATAGTTAGTTACGTCTTAGATAATCAAAGTCACCTAAGAAAACTCTCAATAAAAATCAGGAAATATTATCTTCAAGGAGGTCAAAGGATAGGACTTTTCAACGATATCGGACAAAGAGGTGTGAAAGGGGAATGGTTCAAATTTGGAACATTTTGTTGTAGAATCCAAAAAATAAAGAACTAGGGGATGTCATAGATCCGGAGGAGAACCTTAGTGACTTCCCAAGCTATCTTATTGTTTGGATTCAGTTTTGAGGGAAATTATTTGAGTGTTTCATCCTGCCAACTTTATTTTTATGGCTCTTACATTCGTGTGAAACAATCACACAAATAGACTGGAAGATTTGAGAGTTTAGCTCATGACAAACGACAACCTCAGAATTCTAAGAAGAGTTAGATCTTATATTGTACAGTAGGGCCATACAAAGGCCTAAAGATAAGGTGAGGATTTATGTTGCATAAGCAAATAACCTCAAAATCCTTTGGCTTGGTTATTTAATTCTAAGGAAAGATATGTTATTGTAGATCCTCTTGCTGTTGAAGATGGTAGTGCTGCCCATGATGCTAGGTCCAAGCTCCTCGTCGTGATGAGTTTAAGTTTTCTAATGTGTCAAGTTATAATGTCAAATAAGATGACCTTATGGTTATGGTTCTTAAATGTTATGGGGTATATTGAAGTTAATTAGAGCAACACATGTTAGGATCCCATGACTCCCTCGTTCTAGTACCACTATTTTCTATCAGATTTACTTAGTCCAAATGAATTTATTAAACTCAACTTAATTAGTTCCATATTTTCATTTAGACCGTGAGAAATCTTATTAGCAACCGTATGTTGCCTCCTCCGAGGGATTCCCGATCATCCGATAGAGACGCCTGTTAGTTGCAATTATTGTTTTGTGATGTTTGTGATTAAATTTTGAGTTGTCTTATATTTTGAATGTTGTGGTGGTAAATTTTATCTTGATTGATTTTTAATTTTGATTTTGGATTTGCGGCTATCCTAGCAGTTTTGGTTTTCATGCAGGGTGACATCGTTGTTTAACATGCAAGTTTTGTACGTATAAAAAATACAGTGTGGAAAGAACAATAAAAGATGATACTGTAAACTGTAAAAGCGTACCTGACAATTCTTCTCGTTCCACCACCTGAAAGGTTAGTACTTGCAAGGCGTGTATACAATATTGCAAGAAAATTTAAATTGCATGAGTAGATAAAGGTTTAGCTACCAAACCCCAAGCTATGATTTGGCTGGATCTTTGAAGATCCTAGTAGATGATCATAAAATAAAAGTATGGCAAGTCCAATTTGTCCTTCAGAATGTCTAATAGATTTCAAAATGCTTGAGGCATAACCCTGGACCATTTTGAAGATCTCTTGAAATATTCTGAGTTCATTTTGAACTTATCATATTGTTTTATTAGTCATCTGAGGTCGAAGTGTGACTATTTTGTTGCTTAGTGAAACTTGAAAATTTAATTATCCCAAGGATAGGGTACTCGATTAATCAATTGATGTTTCATTTAAAAGTTATGTGAGTGGGTGCCCCTAAGGCAAGTTTAAGTCATTCAAGATTATGGTACCCTTAATTAAGGTTAGGCTTGTAATGTTTAAAGATGTTAGTCACCAATTATGTTGTTTTCTAAATCCAATCAATTGAGTTTACACATTCAGCCTAGGTCATTACTAAGCCTTTAACAATCATGATAGGTTAAATGGTGATTATCAAGATTTTGATTTCAGTATCATATATTCATATCAAATGGTCAAACCATCCTCAATTTTGGGCTTAAGAAAAGTAAACTATCATCTTTCCGACTTAAGCCCATCACTTAAGAATCATTTGATCTTAATTGACTTCCAAGTCATGAATATGATGATTTTTTGTTGTTATTGTGCACGAGGGTGAGTGAGTTTGTACCTTTTAATCCCATTGTATTTCAATCATCCAAACATGTCTATTAATATCAAAATTACCCATTTTCCCTTAGTTAATCCTAAATTTTTATTAAGGCGCAAAAGTCTGAAATGACCATTTTACTCTTGGGGCACTTAACCTCATAACTCATCAAACACAACTCAAATGATTTTGAGGGTTTAGAGTGTCATATCCATGAGGTAATTATAATGTTAGAGGAGAACATGTGGACCTCTCAAAATTTTGATTTAATTTAGATAATTATTTAAATTTAGAAGATAGGATTTTCAAAAGTTAATTTATTTGATTATCCAAAATAAAGTTTATATTTATGGAAAAGTTATTAGAGGTTTCCTAAGGTCAGAGAAACACTTAGACAAACTTTCATGATTTTTTGAATCAAATTTCTATTATTATTATTATTTAATTTTTAATCAGCTTCAATGATTAAATTAAATAAAAAATAATAGTTTAACTACAAAAATCATTTTTATATTTTCAATAGATTTATCTAAATTCAGAAAACCCAGAGAATCAAATCTTATATTTTTATGATTTTAATTAATTTATTATAATTATTTTAATGAGAAAACATGAAAAATTCATTTTTAAGCCTTTAAAATTCATTTTTTAACTTAGAAAAATTAGGGAAAATGTCCTAATGAATTCTAAGTAATCAGGGGATATTTCCACTCATTTTGTACCATTTTTTGTATTTTTTTAAATTTTGATTATTTTAATCTTTTTTAATTCAAAATATATTTGAAAAATGAAACATTTTCATAAAAATGAGTTTTATTTTTATAAAATGCCCCTGATCACAAGGAACTCAGAAAAATAACTTTCATAATTTTTCTAAGCATATTTAATTTAATATAATTATTTTATACAAAAAAGCAAGTCTTCTTTAAATATTCACTTTAGTGTTTAGATTAAGTCAAAATAATTTTGATATTTTTACAGTGAGTAAAAATGATTTTTAGGAACAATGGGGAAGTTGATTTGTCAATTTTTGATAAGAATATAATTTACATAAATTAGTAAAAGTTATATGCATTTAATTAAGTATAAAAATTTATTAGATGATTCACAGCATCACAATATTTTTCTAAGCAACAACATCAACAGTGAAGACAATATCTTACTCAGGTTGTAAGAGCTTGTTAGCCTCGAGGGACTTAGGTAGCAGACCCAACAAAGCCTTGAATTATTCCATGCCTGAATGGTTAGAGCTCTTGAGGTCCTTCATGGTTGAAGACTTAGTGCTAGCTCTACATTGCCCCATTGTGTTTCATCATCGAAATGGCAAGTTCGAGCCCACATGGAAAGGACTATTCATGATCTCGAAAATCAATGAAGGAGGTGCCAACTTGCAGATCAATGCAGATGAATCTCAACCAATGCCCCTTATAAATGGGTGGTATAAGAAGAGATAATGCGCTTAGACTTTTCTTGCTTTTGATGTACTCATTGTACTTTGCAAAAAAATGATGTGCAAAGTGTTTGTACTTTGTAATCCAATTTTTGAGCAATAAATAAAATGTAATTTTTTTATATCTTTTTATTATGTGAAGCTGTAGTGATTAATATATGCGTGCTAGAGGGTCATAATGGTTACATGTAATAGAAGTCATGTGTTTCTCTTAATTTGATTGTTGGTTTGCATTTTGGGCAATGTATAAGTAATGCCCCCAAGAATGTGTGTGTGTATATATGTGTAATTACTTTAATTTCAATCTCTAGAGATGGTACCAAATACTTGAAGTGACTAGCAATTGTGCAAATATTTAATTTTATGGCCAAAAACTTGAGTCAGTTTAATTATGATGACTAGTATGCAAAAAAAATATGTTGTAAAGTTTAGAATTTAATTGATAGTTCACAGACTTGGGGTGCTACAAAAGTGCTCGTACCATTACAAGTAGTATAGGGTTTTGTTTTAAGACTAGAGTGTCAACCCCACAGAGAAGCAAGGTATAAATCTCTTAGTTTAATTCTAGTCTACTACTATCAGGCCTAAGTTTGGAATTTCTAAAAAGTTTGGTTTTCTTAAATTTACTCAATTACTATAAAATTAAAGTTAACTAAATTAAATAAAAACCTAATCTAAGGAGACTGTTTTAATTTTGGAAAGTTCTTAGATAATTAAAATCTATTTCCCCTTGCAATGAAATCATAATCGGTATAGAAATCAAATGTTTAAGAGTTTAAATGGAGTTTTGTGACAAATAGGAACATGCATATTTTTTACCCTCTCCTGAGTGCATAAATAACATTGACTAATCTAAGGTTAAGTTCCTAATTAATATGGTTATGTTTAGAAGATTCTAGCCCCTCACTTCCAAATTACTCACTGTGCCCTCTTTATAGGACTAACTAGGCCTTAGGTTCTGAAATAAAGACTGAACTGCTTAAGATTCTAGCATGCACCCTAGAATCACCAATTTTATGCCCATCAAAACACATCTCCTTATCTATTTGCAGTCCCCCTTGGACTAGTTGAGTGAAATCATAGCCCTCACATCTAATTAAGTTTCACAACATATTTTAACATTATAAATAGTTTGTTTGCAAAGTAATTTAAGAACCGGTGAAAATACCATCACAATTTTTGTAATAAAAGAAATCTTCAATTCATTGTAATTTTACACATGATTAAATCTCATCACAAGGAGAAAGAGTAAGGAAAACTACTCTCTAAGCATGGAGAAAATGCAACAGAAAATTTGTTTAAATCAAAGAAAATTCACTAGAAAAGTGTTTATAACAATTATAAGATAATGAAGAACACAATACTTAGCTTTTTTCCTCTGAAAGAAAGATGAAAATTCCTCCAACAAAGTCTCCAATTGATCCACACAATGCTCATACAATTCATTATAGATATATCTCAAAATCACTTACCAATATCTCTTTAAGAGGTAGAAACCTACATCTCTTACTCCTATCTATGACCTCTGGATGTTATTGCAGTTTCCAAGAGTTTGAAATGCCAAAAGGTACCTTCCCAATTTAAAAAAGGTGCCTTATAAACTCCTTTGGGCCTCTAGATTCTTCCACAACCATTTTTGGTGCCTAGGCACCAGAATTGGTACCTAGACGCTATTTTCTAGGCGAGACTGGCGCTTATGCACCACTTTCTGGCTCTTACGTGCCACCCTGCCTGCAACACGCTTATTTCTCTCTATTTCAGCTTCAATCTGCTCCAAGTGTTAAACCTACAAGATAAACATGAAAATAACCTTTCTTTAAAGTACAATTTGGTTCAAAAACATGTGATAATTGAAAAGGGGTTAAGCATAGAATGACATATCAAAATGCGCTACATTAGAATTTTCTTTTTCGCTCGATTTAACTCCAAATTGCACCATTTTTTTCTCCCTTTTCTTTAAAACTACATTTCATATACCTGAAACCAAAAACATACAAAATACCTCAAAAACATACAAAATACCTTCCTAAAATACCTTCCTTTAAAGTGCAACATCATTAAAAATGAGCATAAAATGTATATAAAAAAATTGCACATTTTTAGGCGTATCAATTCCCCCAATTTTAAACATTACTTGTCCTCAAGTAGCACTAAAAATTTTAAAAATATGTTGATTTTTGTTAGTGGGTTTCTTTAAGATTCCTTAAATTTTGTTCTAGAAATATTATACTAGATTCCTTAAATTTTGTTCTAGAAATATTATACTCTAACTTAGATGAATTTCCAATAAATTTGATGATATCTAATGTATCCTAATATTTAGTATTAAACTTAGGAATCCTGATTTTCTATTTAATTCAGAAATAATTACATTTTTTTCAAACTTTGGATCCTTAGATAAATCTTCATTTTAGAATTTATGACTTCTAAGAAAATAATTTTACTAATACTTTCTGAAATTAACCTTAAGATTGATCCTATGTTTTTCTCCTTAGAAAGATTCAAGTGAAATCAATTTTTAATTAGGGCCCTTATCCTCAAGCTTCTCCCCACGTATCTTCTTTTTACTTTTCTTTTTCTATTCTTTTTCATTTTTTTTTATTTTCTTTTTATTTTCTTTTTCTTTTTTTTTAATTTCTACATCTTATTAATCCTTACTCTTTTATGTGAGGATTACTATATCTGGATTGACATTTATTAGTTTTGAATTTCACTATCTCTTATCTAAAGTTAAAAAAATATTTTCTATCCTTAACTTAAACTTTAGTATTAGAATAAGAATTTTTAACAAAGTTTAAATTCTTCAAAAAGTATTATTCGAACAATCCTTAATTTTTCAAAAATTTAATTTTTCCTACTATAAATAGTAAAATCATTTCTCTACTATTTTAATTAAACATCTTAACTTTAGTTTCATCATTTTTTTAAGGTTTTTACTAGGTTTTCCTATTGCATTTCTATAATTAAAATTATAGTAGTTTTAAGATAACCCTACATAACAAAAATCATTTTTTTAAATAAAATTTATTTGTACTTTCTCTTAGGACAAGTAAGGTTTAACTTTGCAATTTATTTTACTTCCTCACCCAAAATTGAATTTTTAAACATTTTACAATCAATTTCATAAAATGTAGCAGGAAGAAAAAGTAAAAGCTGAATCTACCAGCTACTACAACATCTTATCAAATTCATATACATGCATATTTAGGATAGAATGACTACAGGAGAAATTAAATCTAGCCTAAAACATGCTTACAACAATATTAAACCAAAGAAAGTATACTAACTTTGAAATTTATTTTTCTTCCTCCCCCCAAACTTGATTTTTAACATGTATAGTATTCAATACAAAAAATTTAAGGTTCCTTCAAAAACTCCTTGGGGCGTCTAAATTTGTCCACAACCTTTTCTAGCACCGAGGTACCAAAATTGGCACCTAAGTGCCATTTTCTTGGTGAGACTGGTGCCAAGGCACCACCCTACTGGCAGCACCCTTGTTTTGCTCTATTTCTCCCCGTTTCAGCTCCAATCCACTCCAAGTGCTATACCTACAAGATAAATATGAAAATAACCTTTATTTAAAGTGCAATTTCATTCAAAAACAGGTGATAAAGGTGAAAGATATTAAGCATGGAAAGACATATCAAAATACGTCAGATCGAAATTTTCTTCCTTGCTCGATTTGACTCCAAATTGCACTTTTTTTCTCCATTTTCTTCAAAATTCCATTTCTTGTACCTGAAACCAAAAAAATGCAAAATTACTTCCTTTAAACTGAAATATCATTAAAAATGAGCATAAAATTTATATTAAAAAGTAGAACATATTTAGGAGTATCAATAAGTCCTCCAGGGCGTCTTATGCATGGTGTTGTCGATAATCAGTAAGTGAGAAGTTATACTCTTCTCTTAAGATGCCTTTTGGCAACCCACATTATGCATGGTCTAGAACCAAAATACCTACTCATTGTAAGTATGGTAGGCATGCATGTCTTGATCATCCTACATGAATAATGAAGTAATGCACATCCCACTCATCATAAATGAGTGTGGTAAATATCCTTCCACAAATACAGTTTATCTTAAAGCTATGCTTTTTTGGGTAGAAAACTATGCTACTCTAATCATTTCTAGAATTTTTTTCTAGACATAGGAGTGATTCTTGTCATGTTGTTGGGAAAGGCATGTTGCATCGACTTCAAATTTCTCATTACCTAGTTGAACTGTGCCCAAGTGAGATACCATCATACCCGCAATACATCAGTAGTGGAATCCCCTCGCTAGGTTCTTGATGAAAGTACCTTATTTAGGCTGACCTCCCTTAATCATCCTCGAATAAGAAGTACTATAATAGCTCTTGAGAAATACTCAGCAGGATCGTTCACCAAAGCAAGCAAAAGTGCATCAGTGATGAACCAATGTATTCATCCAACCCTCAGTGTTGATTACTTCATGATACCTTCTCAATAGGAATGGCCTCACAAGTTTTGAGGAATTCTCATCAAGACTCATCTTGTTAAGTTCCAGGTGAAATTATCCCTTGAGAGTCAGATTATTTAGTCCATCTAATCCATTTCAGCAATATGATTGACATGGATACTCTGTTGTTTTGTCAGTAGACATGACACATTAGTAAGATCCCTTGCTTGTATAATTGGTCCATGCCAAATTGGGACTCCTTGGTACCCGATTAAATTATGAGATTCTCATTGATGTTAGCTACTTTACTTGTTCTTGGGGAATCCCTGATGAGATTCATCTTGCTAGTGTTTTTCAAAGCACTTTTTATGAAATGGCCACCTGGGTCATCCTACCCCTTCAACATTCTTGATCGACTAGGTCGATTATCATCACCTTGTTGAAAGACATGTTATATCGGTTAGACCAAATCAATCATCTAACTGGTTTGTTGGTGTCGTCTGTAGTAGCACCATCAGACTTCATTTTGTCATTTTTTATGTTGTTTTCATCGTGGAGTAACCAGATTGAATTTCATTATATTGCCCTTCCCTCCCAATGCTCCTCTACTTCAGATCATGCTGATGATCTTAAGAAGTGGGAACTCAGAGAGGAAGGAGGACAATAAAAATAAAGTAAAACAAATAAGAATGTAGGGGAAAGTTTTTTTAGAAGGTGAACCTTGTAGAGAAGGCTCCAAAGTTCTTGACCAAAGTGCATTCAGTTTTTAAGTCACTTTGAAAACATCTCTATGAAAGAGGACCTCATGAAAGGGAAACACCCTGAATTAGAGATTTTAGGTGATGGCACTGATTATGGGGTTCAACTTCTTCGATAAGGGTAAACCCTTAAAGTTAATTATATATTAAGTAATCAGAATTACTTAATAAAACTCTTATTTAAGGTTACGACCTACTCTTAAAAGTTTTTAATCATAGTTGTCATTGAAAGAAACTTCATTATTTTATCCTAAGGGTAGCAGAATCCTAAAGTTTTTAGACTATCATATAATTTTATGTTTAGTTGAGGTTCATTCCTCATTTTAGGTTTTAAATGTTCATCGTTGCAAAAAAAATTTAGCACACCTTAATAAAATGTAAAGTAAATCTAGGACAACATCCACTTTTGTCTTTAGCAGTCTTAAAATGCAAAGTTTAATAGACAGTTGAGTTTTAGCTTGTTGATTTTTTTTGTTTGTTAATTTTCTTAAATTTTAGGCAACCCAATCAAAATTTTCATGACTCGATCATCCTGGGGTCATTGGGGTACCCTAGTTTACTTAGTCCGAGAGGTGGTTAAATCTGGTTGGACCGAAAATTCTTATCACCAACCATGGATTGCGTTGACCAAGACATCTTTGTAAACCAGGATAGGCTGGGTTAAAGTTGCATTCAATGAACTTTGTTCAGTAAGGTTTCATTTAAGTTTTGATGTCTTTTTTAGATTTGTTGGGGTTAAAAATTTTAGGTTGTTTACGTCTTTTTAGCAAATTAATTAATTTTATTTTATAATTTTGTTTATTATTGGTTGGGATGAAGATCAAGATCTCATGATTCCATCATTCTGGGTCATTTAAGTTTTACGGTTTGATTAGTCACAAGTGACTGGAAGATATTTTGTTAGCAATCTTGGGTTGCCTCCTCTAAAATACATTCTCAAAAAAAGTTACAGTTTTTCTTATAGTTTAAGTTTTAGTGGGTTTTAAGGTGAATTTTATGTCATTTTAGTTTAAGTTGGTTTGATATTTTTTGCCCAAATTATTCCTTACTGAGGTTAAATGTACTTTATGCAAAATCTATTTAACCTCTAGTTATCCAAGTTTAGATCAATTTTGGACTAGCTTAAATTGGATTAAATTAATCTGAAGTGAGTCTCTGAGTAATCCAAGTAAACCTGAATTAAGCTAGTTATCCCTCGGATTATCCTCAATCCTTGTCCTAAGTTTAACAAGATTAATCCATGTTGTCTTAATTTTAGTGGGGTCAAACTAAACCTACTCAAATTTAGAATAACTCAGTAGAATACCGAGTTGATCATTCATCAAGTCATATGAACTTAAAATCAGCTTAGCTTAGACTGAGTTGATTCAAATTAATAATCCTGGATTAAGTCAAGTTTCAGTTATATCAAACTTGTTTAAAATAAATAAAAAAAGTATACTTAAAATGCTACTCAAGTTTAAATTGGATTAAACTTGATCAGATCCTCATTTAAACTTATTCCAAAGTTTGCGGTTGAGTTTCATATTAGGTTGATTTGAGTTAACAAGATTTAAGTCAAATCAACCCAAATAGTTGGGTTGATTTGTACTAATCCAAGTTAGGTCTAGTTAGTCCAATGGTTTAGTTGATTTGGGTTAACACGAGTTAGGTCGGGTTGACTAAGTGGTTTTAGCTAATTTGAGTTTAGGTTTAATGAAGGTTGAAATTAAAGGGATTTGGGGCTGAGTTCAATTTGGGCTGGACCAAGGTTTAAGTTCAAATTGGGTTGAACCTATGGATTTAGGTTTAGGTTAAATTTAAGTTTGCACTAAAAATTTAAGGTTAAGTTCAACTTGATTTAACTCTAAGGGTTTAGGGTTAGGCTCATTTTGAGTTAACCATAAGGACTTTGGATTAAGGATGGGTTTGATTCAACATTTAGGGTTAGGTTCAAGTGAAGTTGAAACTAGGTTTAGGGTTTAACTAAGTTTATTTTAAGTAATACTTAGTAAGGTAATTAGGTCTAATGGAGGTTAGACCTTATTAGGCTTAAGGATTAATTAAGTCTAATTTAAGTAAGACATAATAGACTAATTAGGTCTAATGTAGATTAGACCTAATTAGGTTTAAAGAATAATTAAGTCTAATCTAAGTCAAACTTAATAGATTAATTATATATAACATAGGTTAGACCTATTTAAGGTTTAAGGATTAATTAAGTCTAATTTAAGTGAGACTTAATCGGTTAATTAGGTTTAATGTAGGTTAGACCTTATTAGGGTTTAAGGATTAATTAAGTATGATTTAAATAAGATTTAATGATTTAATTGGGTTTAATGTAGGTTTGACCTAATAAAGGTTTAAGGATTAATTAAGTCTAATTTAAGCAAGACTTAATGGGTTATTTAGGTCTAATATAGGTTAGACCTAATTATGTTTAAGGAATTAATTAATTATAATTTAAGTATGCCTTAATAGGTTAATTAGGTCTAATGTTGGTTAGACCAAATTAGAGTATGAGTATTAATTAAGTTTGATTTAAGTAAGACATAATAGGTTTATTACGTTTAACGTAAGTTAACCTAATTAAGTTTAAGGATTTAATTAATTTTGATTTAAGTACGACTTAATAGGTTAATTAGGTCTAATGTAGGTTTGACCAATTAGGTTTTAAGTATTAATTATGTCTAATTTAGGTAAGACTTAATAGATTAATTAGGTCTAATGTAGGTTAAAACTAATTAAGATTTAAGGTTAATTAAGTCAGATTTAAGTAAGACTTGATGGGTTAATTAGGTCTAATGTAGATTAGACCTAATTAGGGTTTAAGGTTAATTAAGTCTAATTTAAGTAAGACTTAATGGGTTAATTAGGTCTAATATAAGTTTGGCCTAATTAGGGTTTAAGGATTTATTAAGTTTACGCTTAAGGAAGACTTAATGGATTAATTAGGTCTAATGTCGGTTAGATCTAATTAGGTTTAAGGATTAATTAAGTCAAATTTAAGTTTACTGTAAGTTAGACCTAATTATGGTTTAAGGATTAATTAAATCTAATTTAAACAAGACTTATTGGGTTAATTAGTTCTAATGTTGGTTAGACGTAATTAGGATTTAAAGTTAATTAAAACTAATTTAAGTAGGACTTAATGGGATAATAAGGTCCAATGTAGGTTAGACATAATTAGGGTTTAAGGATTAATTAAGTCTAGTTTAAGTAAGACTTAATGGTTTAATTAGATCTAAAGTAGGTTAGAATTAATTAGGGTTTAAGGATTATTTAAGTCTAACTCAAGTAAGAATTAATGAGTTAATTAGCTCTAACATAGGTTAGACTAATTGGGGTTTAATGTGTAGATTGACTTTAGTATGGGTTAGACTCAGCACTTGGGTCTAGGTTTAGCTTAGGTTGAACCTAGGCTTTGAGTTTAGGTTTGGTCTTATATGGGTTAGACCCAACATTTAATATTAGGTTCAAGTAAGGTTAAACGAAGGCATTGAATTTAGGTTAGGTCTAATATGGATTAGACCCAACATTTGGGGATAGGTTCAAGTTAGATTGAACCTAAGCTTTGAGTTTAGGTTAGATCTAACATGCGTTAGACCCAACGCTTAGGGTTAGATTTAGGCTCTGAGTTTAGGTTAGGTCGAATATGGGTTAAACCCAAAATTTAGGATTTATTTAGGTTTGCGATAGGTAAACTAGAACTTCAGGGTTTAGTTGGGTTTATGAAGGTTAGACCAAACACTTTTAGGGTTTACATTAAACCTAATCAAAGTAATGTAAGTTAAATCTGAGGTTTAGACTTAACTTTAATTGGGTTGAATCCAATTGGAAGTTCATTGAGGTTAAACTTAAATGGGATTAAACCTAGCCTAGAGCCAGTTTCAAGTAAAATTAAACCCTAGATCGTAGGAGAGTTTTCTTGTTTAATGGATAACCATAATGTTACACTCCTAAGACCCCTGGGTTAAAGTTTTAATTTGTCTTAACGAACAATTTGGGCCAAAAATCAAATTTTAAATTTTACATTTTTACCCTTGAATTTTTAAAATTTTCATTTTTAGGGTTTCAAGGGTGCAAAATGTTATGTTAGAGTTTAAATTTATCATCCAAAATTTTCTAACCAATTGTTAAATTTAATTTCCAATTTCATGATTTTTTATAATTATTTTTGAAAATAATTACAAAAGTGGTGGAAATTGGTGTTTTTTATTTTAGGGATATCCCTTAAACTTAGAAAAACCACAGAACATTCCCATAGATGAGAGGAATAATCCCTTGCAAATTTCATAATTTTTGAATTTATATTGAACTTTTAATAATTAAAATCTCTAAAGAGTTTTTAATTAACTAAAATTTAATTGTAAATATATTATTTTCCATTTTAGTTTTATTGGTTGAGTTCAGATATATTTTTCTTTTATTTTATGATTTTTTGACACAAAGTTTAAACAATTAGAATTATTACACATTTTTCAATTTTTTAAATAAATCAGAAAATATGATTTATCCAATTAAATGCGTGACGACCCCGTCATCCTTGGTAGTGTCGAAATCCCATGCGACGTCGTCTGGTTCGCGGTGCTTTTCACATGAGTACTGAGGTGGTGAGTGGCTCGGTCCAACCCTCCTTTGTGATTTGTTGGTGTGATCTAATCACCCCAACCATTTCCAAGACACAGAAATGAACGACATCCGCTCATCATGCCTAAGGGATGAAAACCTGAAAGTCGTTGGTATTTAAACCCTAAGATCTCCCTTGATTCTTAATGGAATCACTTGGGGGATTGTTCCTATAGTTTCATCTACTCAAGAGGAAGCTATCAATATGGTTTATCAAACCTAAAATGTTCATTCATTTCTTAAAGGAACAAACCTGAAGCAATTTTTAGGGTTCTTGATCCATACCTAATCTCAAGAGTTGTGGCCTAAATTGGGCTTAACCAACATAATCGACATTACCTCACGAAGCTTTCCTCTAACTCAATTCAGATTTAAACAGGCTCCACCTATGATCTAGACCAAATGGTGGCTTGGTTTGGTCTTGGACCAAGTTAGAGGCTATGAAATAACTTAATTTTGATTGATATTATCGTCGTGAAGATTTGGGAAGCTTTTAGGATGCTTAAGTTTGACTTTTAGGAAGTTCATGTCAAACCCATAAGAGGTTCTAGTTTTTTCTTGAGAAATTAAAGTTTCTAAGTGGTTTTGAGGGGCTGAAAGGATAGGGGATTAACTGTCTAAGGAGGGAGAACAATTTTGTTATTGGGAGCAAGTGAGTTTGGAGGATCTTTAGAGAGTTTAGTCATGTGTTCAAGTTCTCAAATTTCCTTCTTTTGTAGCCATTAAAGGCCATGAAGAAGCTTTGTGTTGATTGGAAGAGATAGAGAGTCTCAAAAAGTCTTATTGATTGATCTTAGCCATGGATATTCTCAAATTTGTTTTCCCATGGTGTGTCAATCATGGCTACAAGCATGGGGAAGAAGATAGTTTGATGGGAGCTTATTGGAAGAGAGGAGAGGTAGATAATGTGTTCAGAGTTAGGCTGGCTTGACCACCCTAGCGTGGTCCAAAGAGATTTGGGATATGAGCAATGTAAGGTGACACATGCACTCTTTCGTAATGATCCCACCATTTAACTTTTCAAAGGCTGATTTTGGGTTTGATTAGGGTTAATAGGTTGAAAATGTCATGGTGGGAAGTCATTGGATCAAGGGTAACCCATTAGGAAAGGGTTTTTGGTCATGGATGGACCTCGATTTCCCTAGAGTTGGGCTTGGGCTAAACCTTTCATGACATTTCTTCCTAATAATAAATTAATTTTTTTATTAATTTAAAAAAATGTGTGAAAATTAATCCCATGGTGATTGAATTATTCACATGACCATAGGATTGATCATGTGGATTCATTTAGGCATAGGGTTGATCATATCATACTAAGTTGAGCACATGGTCAATGTGTTGACCATATGGTGCTAAGTAGGCCACATGGTCAATGTGTTGCTATATGATGCTAGGTTGACCATATGGTCAATGTGTTGACTGTATGGTGCTAAGTTGACCATTTCGTCATGTGAGGTCCAATTGGGGTATGATGGTCAATTTGGTCAAATTTGATTCAAATTGTGGTTTTCCATCATTGGTTTGACCTTTCTAAGGTGTCACCAAATTTTGAGGTCCAAAGGGACACATTAGGCTTTTGGTCTAATTTTAGGCTTTGGAAAGGTCAAGGATCAATCTTGGTAGATATCGTCCCCAAAATGGCTTTAGTGATTAGTGACATTCCCAGAGGTCGAGAGACAAGTTTCTAGGGTTTGGGTTGACTTAGGACACACTTTGCTCATGGGGGTTAATTTGGATTCCCTACTTAGTCAAAACCTAAACCATTTTAACCACAAGATTGGAGGTCTTGGGATTGTTTTGATGGGGTCCCAAAGGTCATAGCTCTATTTTAAGGTCATGAACAAAATGGGAGAAGTCCTCACAAAAGTGAGGTCAATATGCGGGCCCCAAATATGTGTGGTGTATGCCGCAAATGTTGGAGTTGATCGAACTAGCCAGTGCAACCTTAGAATTTATTTTTTAGTTTGTCATAAATGTTTTGGAAAGAGTTCAAGTAAAGTTAGCCAGCTTTTAAAGGAGAATATTGATATTCTATGTCAGGAGGGTTTCACATTTGGCTTTTAGATGTTGATAAGGAAAAGGGAATTAGGACTCATGGAAAGGTCCTATTAAACATCAATAAAGGTTAATGTCAAGTTTCTATTTTGTTATAAAACAATGTCGATCGACTTTATATCCTAACTAAGGAGAAAATAGGAGAGCTAGAGGAAAGTTGTGTTTCTGTGTCATGAAGATCTTGTATCCTACTAGCAGAGAGAGAATGGATGTCTTATACCAATGCCCATAGATGTCAAATGTCGAGTTCATGATTCATTAGTAAGTAATGTCAATGTATTTATATCTTAACTAGGAGGAAGATAGGAAGGCTAAAGGGAAGCCGTTATTCTGTATTAGGGAGGCCTTACATTGTATAGAAAGAAAGAGAATGGATGTCCTATTTCATTGAAGGAGGTCTTATACCAATCCTCAAAGATGTCAAATGATGAGTTTTTGTTTCATTAACAAGGGATGTCAATGGACTTATATCGTAACTAAGATGAAGACAAAAACAATAGAGGAAAGTGTGATTCCTTGTCACGAAGGTGTTACATCCTATAGCAAAAAAGATAATGGATGTCGTAGTCCCTTGAAGGAAGTGATATACAGATCATCAAAGATGTCAAATGTTGAGTTCCTATTTCAGTAACTTTAAATCAACTTTGTAGGTTGATTTGACATAAAACAAGTTAACTCATCTCAACTTAATTTGAGAGTCAACCTTGAACTTTGGAATAAGTTTAATTAAGGATCTATTCAATTCTAGTCTAATTTAAACTTGAGTAGCAATTCAAGTATAGATTATTTTGGACTTTAAACAATTCTAATATAACTTAAACTTGACTTAATCTAGGATTATTAATTTGAATTAGCTCAGTCTATGCTAAGTTTATTCTAAGTTAATATAACTTAATGAATGATCAACTTGGTATTCTACCGAGTTATTCTAATGTTGAGTAGGTTTAGTTTGATGCCAGTTAAACTAAGCTAACCTAGATTAATCTTATTAAACTTAGAACAAGGATTGAGGATAATTTGTGGGACAACTAGACTAATTCAAGTTAACTTGGATTACTTAGAGACCCACTTCGGATCAATTCAATCCAACTTGAACTAGTCCAAAATTAACCTAGACCTGGATAACTTGAGGTTAAATAAAGTTTGAACAAAGTACATTTAGCCTCAGTTAGGGATAATTTGAGGTAAAAATATCAAACCTACTTAAATTAAAATGACATAAAATTCACCTTAAGTGCCACTAAAACTTAAACTTTAACCAAAAATGCAATGTGGTTTGAGATTTGGAAGAGGCAACCCATGGTTGCTAACAAAATATCTTTCAGCCATTTGTGACTAATCAAACTGCAAATATTAAATGATCGGGTACAACACAACCATGAGATTTTGATCGAGTTATCCTAAAATAAACAAATTAACAAATAAAATTAATTAATAGGCTAATAGACAAACTAAAACTTTCAACCCCTAAATAATAAAAAAAGGCATTAAAACTTGCATGAAACCTTACTGAAAAAGTTCACTGAATGCAAATTTAACCCAACATATCCTTGCTTAAAAAAATCTATTGGACAACACAATTCGTGGTTGCTGACAAGAATTTTCCAGTCAGAGTAGTTTTAACCACTTCTCATACAAAGTAAACCAAGGTACTCTAATAATGCTGGGCTGACAAAGCCATGAACTTCTTGATCGGGTTATCTAAAATTTGAAAAAAAATTAACAAACAAACTAAATCAACAAACTAAAACATAGTTGTCTGTTAAACTTTGTATTGCAGGACTGCTGAAAACAACAACAAATATTCCCTTAGATTTAATTTACATGTTATTAGGGGGTGCTAACTTTATTTCGTAGGGACAGTCATTCATAACCTAGAATGAAGGATGAACCTCAACTAAATATAAACCTATAGGATAGTCTGGAATCTTTAGGATTCTGCTACCCTTAGGATAAAATATTAAAGTTCATTTCCTTGACAACTACACTTAAAACCTTTTAAGAATAGATCGTAACCTTAATTAGGAGTTTTCTTAAGTAATTTTGATTACTAAAGATATAATTAAGTATAAGGGTTTAGCCTTATAGAAGAAGTGGAACCCCTTAATAGGTGTCATCACCTACAATCTCTTGTTTAGGGGGTTTAATTTTCATGTAGGTCCTCTTATTATAGATGTCATAAAAAATATTTTAAAGCCTGACTGTACTTTGCTCCAGCACTTTGGAACCTTCTCTAAGTACTTTCCACTACATTCTTCTTTCGTTTGATTCCATTATTATTGTCCTCCTTCCTCCTTAAATTCTCAATTCTCAAGATCTTCAACGTGATCTAAAGTAGAGAAACATTAAGAGGGAAGGGAAATATAATGAAATTCAAACTGGTGACTCCACAATGACAACAACATCAAGCAAATGACAAAATGAAGTTTAATGACATTACTATAGATGACAATAATGTCTCAAACACAGAATGAATCCCTGGGACAATAGGGCTTTTTCACCTTTTCTTTTTGCTGGGGAGGAGATCAAGGTGAATTGTTAGCAATTTTATGAATATTTTTTCATCATGAGTAGTGGATAAAGGATAAAATCTATTTTCTCCTAAGAGAAAATAGTCTTGGGAGGCTCCATTTCCTTAAGCTCACCAACTTTGATTTTTGTAACTTTATTTTTTTTTCTTTTAAATAGAATGATTTCTATTCCTTTGTTTTGTATGAGTTGATGGCATAGTATTAGAGCTGGATCCAGTCTCGAATACTGACAGTGGTTGAATGTCTTCTTCTTCTACAAGGATCTTCTTTCCTTTATGATCTATTTCCTCCGTAATTTCAACAATAGGAGGGATGGTGGCTCTATGACCTATAGGGCAGCTCTCTTCAGTATAGTATGAGGGAGATCATTTGGTACTACTTTGATTTCATCACATCTAGATCTGAACTTAGTTAAAGACTCTTTATATCAAGTAGCCTTGTCAGCTGGAAGGTTAAGTCCTTCAGTAAAAGAGAAGATCAATTTTGGAGCTTCCATTATCTTAGTTTTTTTAGAATTTAAATTGTTATTATTGTTTATTACTATTTTTTTGACTTCCTTGACTCCTTATGTAAATTGGAAAATTTATTTATGTTTTTAAAGTTTTGAATGTCATGGAGATAAGTCTTGGAAAGATTAATTTTTATTTTGTTTTGTTTAAAACTTTTTATGTCATTTTTAATGTTAAGTTGTTTACCATGTCGTTTTGTGTTTGTAATTTTCAGAATTTAGTATCCTAAGATCTATTCAGCTCTAGGATCAAATGATGTTGATTATATCTTACCCAAGATAGAAATGAGCAAAAAAAATAAAAAAAAGTGGATAATTTAGCCTACAAAAGGCATATTACCCTAATCACAAGAATAGGTTTAATGAACAGAGATGAGGAGAGACAACAATCCCTAGTGGAGTCACCAAACTCTTCGTGTCATATGTAGTAGCATCGTTGGTCTTCATTTTTTGGCTTGCTTCATGCTTTTGTCATTATGGAGTCGCCAGTTTGAATTTCATTATATTGTCGATCCCTCCCGGTGCTTCTCTACTTCATATAATGTTAATGATCTTGAGAAGTGAGAATTCATGGTGGAAGAATGAGGACACTAATAATGGAATCAATGAAATAAGAATGTAAGGTAAAGTACTTTCAGGAGGTGATCCCTATAAAGAAAGTTCAAAAGTGTTAAAACAAATTACATTCAGTTTTTAAGACACTTTGATGACATTTCTACAAAGAGGACCTCATGAAAAGGAAACCCCTTGAACCATAAATTTTAGCTGATGACACTTATGTCAAGGTACAACTTATTCTAAAGGGTAAACCATTACACTTAATTATATCTTAAGTAATCAAAATTACTTAAGAAATCTATGATTAAGGTTAACATCTATTCTTAAAAAGTTTTAAGTGTATTTTTCAAGAAAAGAAACTTTAATGTTTTATCTTAAGGATACATGTTAAAGATTCTATACTAGGGTGATGTCCGCTTTTATCTTCAGCGGTCCTGCAAGGCAAAGCTTGTTGATTTAGTTTGTTTGTTAATTTTTTTTTTAGAATTTAGACAACCTGATCAAGATGTTAATGGCTCTATCATCTCAGGGTCATTGAGGGTACCTTGGTTTACTTTGTCTGAGTGATGGTTAAACCTGCTCTGACTGAAAAACTTATGTCAGTAACCACAGACTGCATCGTTCAAGAGATCTTTGTAAGCCAGGATATGTCAGATTAAATTTGCATTTAGTGATCTTTGTTCTTTATGGTTTTTTATAAGCTTTAATGTCCTTTTTAGATTTTTTAGAGGTTGAAAATTTTAGGTTGTTTGCGTCATATTAGCCTATTAATTAATTTTATTTTGTCATTATGTTTATTTTAAGATGACACGATCAAGAGTTAGGTCCTATTTGGGTTGAATCTAAGGATTTAGGTTTAGGTTCAATTTAAGTTAACCTTAAAGATTTAATGTTAAGTTTAAGATGAGTTAACTATAAGGGTTTAGGGTTATGCTACTTTTGAGTTAACCTTAAGGACTCATGATTAGGGTTGGGTCTGCTTTTAAGGTTAGACTCAACATTTTGGGTTAGGTTCAAGTGAATTTGAACCTAGTTTTAGTGTTTAACTATGTCTAACTTAAGAAAAACTTAGTAAGGTAATTAGGTATAATGCATGATATACGTCATTAGGCTTAAGAATTAGTTAAGTCTAGTTTAAGTAAGACTTAATATGCTAATTAGGTCTAATGTAGGTTAGGACTAATTAGGTTTACAGATTATTTAAGTCTAATTTAAGTAACACTTAATAGGTTAATTAACTCAATTATTTGTTATACCTAATTAGTGTTTAAGGATTAGAAGTAAGACTTAATAAGTTAATTAGGTCCAATGTAGGTTTGACCTAATTTGGGTTTAAGGATTTAATTATGTCTAATTTAAGTAAGAACTAATAGGTTAATTAGGTCTAATGTAGGTTAGACCTAATTAGGCTTTAAGGATTAATTAAGTCTAATTTATGGGTTGATTACGTCTAATGTAGGTTAGACCTAATTAATGTTTAAGGATTAATTAAGTCTAATTTAGAGAAGACTTAATAGGATAATTAGGACCAATGTAGGTTACTTAAATTAAGTAAGACTTAATAAGTTAATTAAGTCTAATGTAGGTTAGAACTAATTAGTTTTAATGATTTAAATAAGTCTTATTTAAGTATGACTTAGTAGGTTAATTAGGTCTATTGAAGATTATACTTAATTAGGTTCTAAGGATTAATTAAGTCCAATTTAAGTAAGTGTTAATTATTTAATTAGTTTATTAAGTAATAAAAAAATGTATGAAAGTTAATCCCATGGTGTTTGAATTAATCACATGACCATAAGATTGACCATGTGGATTCACTTAGGCATGGGGTTGATCATTTGTTGCTAAGTTACCATATGGTCAATGTGTTGACCATACAGTCCTTAGGTACACTACATGGTCTATGTGTTGACCATATGGTGCTAAGTTGACCATATGGTGCTAAGTTGACCATATGGTCATGTGAGCTCCAATTAGGGTATGATGGTCATTTTGGTCAATTTTGGTCATTGGTCCAAATTTTGAGTTCAAAAGGGACACATATGCGTTTTGGTATAATTTGGGGTTTGAGAGGCCAAGAATCAATGTTGGTAGATCTCTTCCCTAAAATGGCTTTAATGATTAGTGGTATTCCCTAAGGTCCAGAGATAGGTTTATTGGGCTTGGGATGACTTAGGGCATAATTTGTTCATGAGGGTTTTTGATTTCCCACTTAGTCAAACCCTAAACCATTTTGACCACAAGATTGAAGGTCTTTAGATTGTCCTAATGGGGTACCAAAGGTCATACCCATGTTCTAAGGTCATTTACAAAATGGGGATGTCCTAAAAAATGTAGTTCAACATATGTGTCTCGATAAAATATCTTAATATCCAATGATATTATGATGCTATATATGGTAAGAAATTCCTTACTTTATTCTTACCAATGCATCTTGGATTGCTATACCACCCTATTTATCTAGCATATGACTCTTCAGTTTGTTCTATCACGAGAGCATCTTGTCTCAGGAATATTTTAGCTTCATAGCCATCGAACTTCAATGCTTCTCAAACCATGTGACTCTTTAGTCGGTTCTTTCAAGAGAGCATCTTGTCTCAAGAGGAGTTTGGCTTCATAGCCACTTACTTTTGATGCCTCCTAAATAATGCAACTCTTCGGTCGATTCTTCAGTTGGTACTTTCATAGCTGCTCACTTTTCAATTTAAGTTTGAATGCTTTACTTCCTGATATGATCACCTTCTGTAGCATTTAAGTTGAATGTGAATCCCATGACATTCCATCTTGTACTGCATAATAGATGACTCGATTCACACGAGATGATTTAACCCTTTAAATTATCAAACTACCCAATCACTGGTCAATTGCCATTCAAATCAAGCCATATCAAGCTCTATAGTCATTGACCAATTTACAAACTAGTTTAGCCAACCAGACTACAACTACAATCTAAATAATATCGGCTCAATTAAAAATGGTATGTTATCAACAAGTGCACTGTGCCTTAACATCACAACACTTTTGTTGAGGATCTTTTGTTGGCATCAATTTTTGGTGCAATAAATTGGACATCCTCTTGAGTGATAGCGGATCACATTGCATCCTTACACTGTATCCCATCACTCAAGGAGTACACAAAGCCTTTAGCAGGCATAAAATGCACCAAACTAATGGGTTTGTCCTGTTCTAGTCCCAGTAGGAGTTAGTTACCATAGTTCAATATCAATTTATCAATATACGGCAAGCCTAATGACCATTCTAATGTCTGGAAGTCATACATTAGTCATTCATAACTTCTCGTGGTTTAAACAGGCCATAAAATCACCCCAATAGGAATCTGAAGTTCAAAAAGACCAAAGGGTCTGGTGTGGTCATGCCTAAAAATGGGCATGACCATGCCCGAGCCCCTAAAGGGGCATAACACTCTTAATAGTGGTGTGGCAACGTCCAAATTTAGCTTGACCACAATAGCCAAATATAGTCCTTAATGTAGTTACACTAGGACACGGTCATGGTCACTCCTTATATTCTCTACAACTATGAATAATTTCAGTTGGCATGATCACGCCTGAGGTCGGTGTGATCATGTCGGCCAAATAGAGGGCCCGACGTAATTATACCAACTCTCCAGCATGGCCATGCCATAAACTCAACTGCAATGATTTTAGTAGGGATAAGAACATGCCTGTATTTAGCGTGGTCACTCTAGTTCAACCAATTATGTAGATTTTACACTCTAGTCACCTGATTTCTACTGACAACATCACTTAAGTGTTGCATAAGCCATGTTTGTTCAGTTTAAAGCTTAAAATGACATCTAAAATTACCTAAGATGATGCCAAAAGGGGTAAGAGGCCAAATTAAGACTTAGAGAAAAGGGATATTGGCTCTCGGTGGGCAAAAACTAGGAGGACATTAATTCAATCAAAAGGCTGGAGAAGAGAGCTAGGAGAGAGCTCTAAGAAAAAAAGAGTAGTCTTCTTCCCAAATCTTCTTCTTCTTATTCATTTTCCTTCTTCTTCCTCCATTAAAACTTTTAAGAAAAGTGTGAGGAAGAACTCGAAGGAGCCATTTGTGATCAGTTGAGTAGAAGAAAACAAGGGAGTATTCCAGGGAGAGCTTGAGAGGAGGCCCATCATCCTCTTCAAGAAGAAGTCAAAGGAGCTTAATCTTTTGTTTTTCCTTGTTCTTGTTTTTTCCACATCTTTATCATTTCCTTCTTCCTTTTGACAAAATCTTTAAGTGTTGAAACTAAGAGAGCTTATTCCTAGCTTTGGAGAAGGAATACCTCAACGACATTATAATTCTCCCCGACAAGGAGGATTTCTTCACCACTTTGGAGAAGAAGAGCAATGACTTTGTCACCCTCACCTTGAAAGAGCTCAAATAAACCCAAGGAATGCTTCATTAACCACTTGGTTGGCGAGAAAAAATATTAAAAAACTCTTACATTTTTCATTCCTAGAGCCCCTTAGCCTTAATGTAGAGATTTAAGGACCTAAGTTGTGTATTAGAGGAAGTTGACCCAAACCGCTTTTACTCGTATTTTTAATCTCCTTAATTATTCTAAAAAAATTATCTAAATTTATATCTAGCGGCTAGTGTGAACACTTGCAATGATTTATAAATTATATAACATATTTTCACACTAGGGGTACTACGCAAGTATTCGTATCGTTTCAAGTAATATAGGTTTTTCTTTAAAAACTACAGTATTGATCCCACAAAGAATAAGATAACTCTTAAAATCAACTTACAGTAATTCAATTTAAACTGTGATCTAAAAAGATTAAAGACTTAAAATGTTATGCTTACTAAAAATTACTACGAGCTTAAAAAGAAAGTAACAACTAAATGTAAAAGCTTAGCAAAATATAACAATAAGTTTGGATATTATAGAAAAAACCTTTCCTCTTGTAAAGAGATTTTAATATTTGTAGGATTCAAATGATTTAAGACAAATTGAGGTATTGTGATAAAAAGAAGTATACCTTATTATTTACCCCCTCCCGGTGCTTGCAAAGAACATTAGCTAACTTAAGGCTGATTCCTTAACATCTTAACATCTCGACTCCACATCAGTGTTATCTAGCTCTCTCATCTAATCTCTCATCTCTAAATGCCCCTAGCCTATGCCATCATAATGACCGAATCCTAGCGTCAGGGTACTAAACCTTAAGCAAAACTCATAAGAATCTAGCCTGTTACTTTAGATCTAACCAATTCTACGCCAATAAAAATTTAACTCCCTATTTATTTGCACTCCCTCTTAAGTGATCGCCATGGCTCTACCTAAGATGAAGTGTGGTATCCACTAGTTTCTAGAAATCATAGCCTATCAGGTCATTATGTTTCTCAATGGACTTTAACTTCACAAGTGTCTAGTTTGCAAAGTAAATGAAGATTTAGTGAAAGTACTAGCACAATTTTTAAAATTAAAACGAAATCATATTCTCATCCCACAAGATTAAGTCCCATACACAAAAATAAAGATTGGGAATTACTCAAAATTAATGGAGATTAAACAAAAACAAAATATTTGCATTGAAATCTAAGTCTTACAATAAAAACTCAAACAAAAATATAAAGTACCTTATGTTTTCTCCCCAAGTGAACTTTTGAACTTTCCTCTAAGAAATCTCCAAAATTCTTCACACTAAAACACACTCATACTCACACTCGAACACAAAATATGAAAAACTTAACTCACTATTGCCACTCAAATGAAGTTTTTAGGCTCCAAAAGGTCTCAAAATTTGGCCAAATATTTCTCATTAAATAGAAAACAAAAAATAACTAAGGGTTGCTTTAAACACCCCTCCAAAATTTGGTCGAATTAGTTATATCTTATAGAAAGGTTGCCGATGACACTATGGCGCCAAGAGGTGGTGCTATGGCACCACACCAAAAATTACTATTTTTGCTCCATTTTTTTCTAATCTTCTCTAAATGTCCATTCTATGTACCTGCAACCAAAAACATGAAAAATACCTTCCTTTAAAGTGTAATATCATCAAAAATGTAGATAAAAGGGTTATAAAACATGCACTAAAAATAAGCTATTTTGAAGTGGATCAATTCTCCCAATTAAATGTTACTTGTCCTCAAGTAACTCCTTATACTATATTTAAAATTTATAACATGTGGTAGCAAATTTAACATAAAGAATTCTATAATTTTTTGCTTTATAAAATGCTATAGTGAAACTTTTATAAAAAAATTTAACAACTCAGGTTAAAAACAAAAGCACAAGAACATTTACCAGTCAAGTTTAAAAGTTTTGATCTTCTATTTATTTCAAAAAAGACAATAATTTAGGCATACTAAAGATACTTAGAAGAAATACCATAAAAAAATTGCATGAGAACGTTATTAGTAAAGTTGATAATACTTCAATATCAGAAAAAGAATTTCATGAGAGCTTTATTAGTAAAGATGGTAATGCTTCTAAGTCTAAGTTAGAAATGTAACTAAGTTTCTTTCCCTAAGATGATTCAAGTAGAGCCAATTTTTTATTAGGCATCTTCTCAAGCTTCTCATCACATATTTTTTTCTTTTTACTTTTCTTTTTCTTTTTCTTTTAGGATCATTTTCAATCCTTTCTTTTTTTCTTTTTTTTTTTCTATTTTTTCATATGTCATGTGAGGATTAATATATATGGATAGCCTTTAATAATTTTGAACTCCACTATCCTCCTCTTAAAAGTAAAAACATCTCACATTTCTTTATTTTAACAAATGTATATTATCTTTAAACTTTTTCATAAAGTCTCAATTCTTTCTTTCCAAGTATAAATCCAAGATCCTTAATATTTCCAAAAATACAGTACTCTTTACTTTAAATAATAAAAGCATAACTCCAAACCTTTCATACTAATCATCTTACTTCTAGAATTAAACTTTATTATTAAAAGCTTTTACTTAGGTTTTCTACAACTTTCATAAAATTAAAAATATAATTTTCTAAAGTTAACTCTACATACCATAAGTTATGTTAAAAGTAATTTTGAAAAATACAATTCCTGAGGACAAAATAAAGTTTAGTGTAAAAAAGATAATTTTCTCCCCTCCCCCAAACTTAAATTTTTAAACTAATTTAAAGCAAGAAAGTTCATGAAGGAAGACAAAAAATTTTAAAATTTTAAAAACAGGGGAACTAATCGCAGGTACAAGTAGGAAAGGCAAGTACTAAGTAGTTATAAACATAAGATGAACATGCATAAAAACATAAAATATTTAACAGTTTACATGACCAGTATGAAAAATAAATTAAGATTTGAAAAATATTCATCACATTAATGTTTAAGGATCAATTCTATATGCATCCTAACATCCTACACATCCAACTTATTCATCACAAGAGAAAGATAAGAACATCACAAGAGAAAGAATCACAAGAGAAAGATAAGAAAGATCTACTCATAGTGCATGAAGAAAACACCATAAATCATCATCTTATAATAAAAAAAATCCACTATAGTTGCATTTACAAATAGTACACGATAATAATGAACACCATACTCAGCTTTTCCCTTACAAAACTGATGAAAACTCCTTGACAAAGGATCTCCAAATACTTCTTGAAATGCTGACTATATCCCTTTACAAATTTCTCTTCAATCCAGCTCCAATCTCTCTAAAAATGTGGAAAATACTAAACCCTAACTCTACGCTACGACTCTAATGCCTCCTTGGACTTTAGAAGGCTTCAAATTGTTCAGGAGTTCTCTCTCCAACTACCAATGATACCCCTTTAACTCCTAAAGTCTTGCTGAAATGACTGTAGAAACTACTCCAAGCACTTCAGGCACCTATCTCTCTATCTGTCAGGGTAGAGATTGGTGCCTAGATGTTTAAGTGTGTGGTGCTAAGGAGCTTGAGTGCAGTGCCTTGGCACCTAAGCGCTAGTCGCTTGGTACTCCCTTAGCTCCATGTCACACCCGCTTCGCTCCATTTCCTCTCCACTTAAAATTAAGCATGCTTTAGGGCATATCAACCACTTTTAGCCCTGTCGCTCCTTTGATGCATTATCATTGTTGTCTAGTAAAACTTGATTGTGGATAGGCCACCACTCCTTTTGGGATACGATGACTCACTCTATACTCTTGTGGCCTAGTTAGGCCTGAAAGCATAGTGTGGACAATATGAAATGACCCAGTTATTTTCTAGGTCCCGTTTGCCAATGACTCGTTACCCATTTAGGACCGTGAGAGACTTGCTCTTTGTCCTATGGCTTAACGTGAGTTTTAAATGCACCAAGACACTCCTATGAGATAACCATCCTTTGTTGCACCCTTTTGATGCGACCCTGGTATGTGCTAATTTTCTGCACTTTTTATGTCAATTTAAATCTCCGGTAGCACGGCCAAAAACTTGACCCATCCCAAACTTACGCAGTAATTTAGCTTTAAAAAATATGACCAAAATCTTGACCCAATTTATATTAAGTATTTAATATGCAAAATTAATATGTTATATAAAATATATAAAATAGTTTACACACTAGGGGTTCTACGCAAGTGCACGCATCACTTCAATTAATATAGTGCTTTCTTTAAAAACCTAGTATCGATCCAACAGAGAAGCACAGTAAGAAATCCCTTAGCCTAATTCTAGTTTACTACTATCAAGTCTTAGTTTGGAAGATGGAAATTCTTATGATTAAAACATAAATCACAATATTCAAACTATAAAAATTAAGGTATGAAATACAAGTTAAAAAGAGTTTAATGAATGCTAACAGAAATGTAACTAAAAGAACTAAGTTTACCAAACTAATTTCTAAACTTTAAAGTTAAATTTACTAAGACTAAACAAAGTTTTGTGATGAAGATTTAAAATTTAAGAAAGCATTTTTCTTATTTACAAGGAGTAGATGGATTGTAAAGAAATTAAAATAATTTAAAAATTTATTAAAATTATTTTTTGCCAAGTAGAAGCAATCTTATTCTTTACCCTCTCTCAAGTGCATAAAGAACATTGACTAATCCAAATTTTGGTCCTAATTTTGTGGTTAGGCTGGGAGGATATCGGCTACTACTCTAGAGCTCCCACTACTCCCTTATCTGAGCGCTAACGCAATTGGACCAAATTGGGGATTTTAATCTGTCACCTTAAAATTTCCAATTCTGCATCCAACAAAGTATATTTCCTTATTCATTTGCATTCATCCTCATAGATAACATCCTTACTCTTAAAAATTTAATGTGACTCTCACCTTGTTATAGAAAGCATAGCCCTTTCAGATCTTATGTTTCTCAATAAATTTTAACTCAAATGTCTGACTTTCCTTTGATATCGATATTTGCATCTTGAATTCCCATTTTGCACAAATTATTGACATTTAAAATCGTATAAAAAAATTAATTCTTCATAACTTCATTTCACCATATCTCAGAGTAGGGAGAAAGATAAAGTAAACTACTCAGAATTCATGAGAAGGATACAACAAAACAAAAATTTCATAAATAAAAAAAAGTTTACAAAACAAAGAAAGAAAAGAACACAACTTATCTCACACTCCTTCCCAAGCAAATCCCAAGAAATTCCCTTTAAGATCTTTCTCTCTTTACAATCACACTCAATTCTCTCCTCAAATTGTAATGAAGAAGAAATATCTCACCTTCCCTCTCCTCTTACAACCTTAGAAGAAAATTTTCTCCTCTTCAAAATCTTCCTCTTACTCTCACGCAACAGTCATGCCCTAGACTCCTCTCCTTTTTAATTAGGGGTTGCCTCCTTTCAAAAAGAACTCAAAATTCCCTCCCAAATTTTCTCCAAAATCACACTTTTTGAATCTTGAAAGACGTGTCCATTCATTCAAGAGACATATTTCTTTATTAAAGAGTCTTTCAAAGTGTCTAGAAGCATTGAATCACTCCATGGGATGTTTGAATCATTTGGAGCCTTCAAAATCCGCTCAAATATCATCTCGAACCACTTTAATCCATCTTATATCATCTCTGGTGCCTCAGGCAACAATTTTGGTGTATGAGGTGCCAGTTCTCTAGATTCTGGCACCTTAGGTGCCACTTTTGGTGCCTTACGCACCACCTTGCAGCTGCTTAACCTTGTTACTCTGTTTTGCTCCGTTTTGCCCCATTTCAGTAGTGTTTTGCTCCTGATAGATATACCTACAAAATAAGCATGAAATTAACATTAAAATTACCCTTATTTAAAGTGTAATTTTATTCAAAAATATGTGAAAAAATGTAAAGTAAATTAAGAATACAAAGACATCAAAATGTGCCAAGTGAGAATTTTCTTTCTTGCTTGTTTTTACTCTAAATTGAACATTTTTTGCTTCATTTTTTCTGAAAGTCCATTTCTTGTACCTGAAACCAAAAATATGCAAAATACCTTCCTTTAAAGTGTAATATCATTAAAAATCATTAAAAGTGAGCATAAAATATATATGAAAAAGTAGGAAATTCTTAAGCATCTCAAAATCTCTCAAACTTAAACGTTACTTATCCTCAAGTGACTCTTTTACTATATAAAAATAAGACTTAAGATAGAGATTAACTTATAAACTTCTATAATTTAATTTAACAAATAAAAAATTATAACTTAAGTAAAACTTTTAAGAACTTAGATAAAAACTATAAATATAAGAATACTTACTAAACAAATCTAAGATTTATGAATTTCCATTCATTTCAAGAAGAACTGTAATTTGTTATATCAATGATACTTAGAATATCCATATGAAAAAAATTTCATGAAAACTTTACTATTAAGGGTGCTAATACTTAAATACAAGTTTAGAAAATATAATAAAGCTTTTTCCTCAAGTTGATTCAAGTGATGCCAATTTTTGATTAGGCATCTCCTCAAGATTCTCCTCACATTTTTTTTCATTTTTTTTATTTTTTTATTTTTTTTAATTCAGGATCCTTTCAATCTTTTCTTTTATTTTATTTTTCAATTGAGGATTACTATATCTGGATAGCCTTTAATAATTTTGAACTTTACTATCCTCTTCTTAAAGTTAAAACTTTTTACCTTTCTTCACTTTTTAAATTCATATTATTTTTGATGATTTTTCATAAAGTCTCATTCTTTTATTCTTACATAAAACTCTAAGATTCTTATTATTTCAAAAATAAAATTTTCTTTACTTTAAATAGAAAAACATCATCTTATCCTTTCATACTAAATATCTTTAACTTTAGAATTGACCTTCGTTATTAAAAACTTTTACCTAAATTTACCATAATATTTACAAACATAAATATACTCATTTAAAGTTAAAATCTAATATCTAAGGTCATGTTATATTAGTTTTAAAAATATAATTAATTGAGGACAAATAAAGTTTAGCTTACTTCTTTTCTAAAAGAAAATTTTCTTTCCCCCAAACTTGAATTTTAAAATATTTTAAACTTAATTCCATAAAATGTAGCAGGGAGAATAAGTGAAAGTTGAATCTACTAACTATTGCAACAACCTATCAATGTGCATAATCAGGATAGAATGACTGTAGGAGAAAATAAATCTAGTAGGAGAAAAGAATGACTGTAGGAGAAAATAAATCTAGCCTAAAACATGCTTGTAATAAAATTAAACTAAAAGGAAGTATACTAACTTTAAAATTTATTTTTCTCCCTACCCTCAAACTTGATTTTAAACATGTATAACATTCAATACATAAAATATAAGCAGAAAGAAAAATTGTTCAGAAATTCTATCTATCACAAACATCTACAATTATCCATCAGGACAGAACAATATGCAATAGAAAGTAAGTCTAAACTAAAACATGATTGATAATATATATATATATATATATATCTCTGTGTGTGTGTGTGTGTGTGTGTGTGTGTGTGTGTGTGTTCTCCAAATCTTTATATTATTGTAACACAAAAACAAACGCACATGATAAATGACCTCAATTATTCCCTTAACTCATTTCATCTCACTAACTTACTTCCAATTTTTAATAGAATCACTACACAGATATATTGGGTACTTATAAATGATTTTATAGATTATAAATGAATGATTTTATAGATTCTAATCCCAGAGATAAGATTATCCCTGATATATTGGTTCACATGCACCAACCTCAGGCATCACCTTTTCCCAATAATTAAGCACCTCTAGAAGTTATAAGGATAGTGTAAATTCATCCACATATTACTCATCAAATACGTTTGCTACTCCTATCAAATGAAAACAAAGTTAGAGAAAAGAAGCAACAAAATTAAGATGGAATTAGTGATTTATCTTGTAAAACTTAAGTCTGAGTGAGACCAAAGTCATAATGGACTTGTCAATCTAACTACTACAAGAGAATATATGAGTCAAGTCATAATAAGAAGTTAAGGAATCACCTCCCTCATGAGACACAAAAATCAAATCAAACCACTAACAATCCAAACATTCACCAATCATTAATCAAATTGATCAATCAACATTAAAGTAAACACAATACAATATTAACAATCATAACTCTCAAGCACACTAAATCAAATAATCCTGATAACTATGAGTTGCCTCCCATTAAGCGCTTTGTTTAACATTGCTAGCCCGACAATTGATTCCACCTGGATCAAAAATCCATTTAAGCGATCCTTGATCAATCACCCATTCTTTTCTAGATACAGGGATTCCTACAAAGTCCTTGAATTTAAAATTTTCTTTCAGCTCTTCTTTTTCAGATTGATTCATATCCTTGTTCCTTATACTTATTTCTAGATCCAATATTCTTCTACTGATTTTTTCAATTTTCATAATAATATCATCCTTAAATTTGATAAGAAATGGATCTTTATAAGATACTTCATGATCTCCCAAATTTTGGATTGGATTCTCTCCAGATAATTCAAATTTTGGATCAAATTCTTCTAGGTTACTCTTTTGTTCAAGGTTTTCTTTTAATTCTTCCCCTTGGTATTCAGTAAATGATAGAGGTGGTCTTTCTATATTTATCTTAGTTGAGGAAATATGTTTTTCTAATTCCTTAGGAATTTTTTCCATTGGTCTTTCAATCTCCTTATCCTCATTTCTCAACTCAAAGTTCTTCTGAAACATATCATCGAATTCTTTTCTAAATATTAGTTCAATAATTTTAAATTGCTCATCATTCATCTCCTTAGGATGTATCTCAGGGTCACTAGGTAAAATCTCTGGGGGGGTAACTGTTAATGCATTAATAATCTGCTTTAGTTGGTTTTATATATTCCTTATTGTGACCTCTTGATTTTCTAGCTCACTTTTTTGACTTTTCAATTGATCCACCAATTGAACCACATCCTCTTCTAACAGTGACTCCTTCTCCTCATTATGTGGGTTAGAGTTAAATCCATAAGGAAAAGAAAGTGCATTATTACAATAGTCATGATTATTCCAACTACATCTCTGACCAAATTGATTATCTTCTCAAAATTGGTCTTATCCTCCAAAATTATTATTCCTCTTAAAATTCAAATGATTTTCCCAACCTGGATTGTAATAATTGGAATAAAAATTATGTATCTCAAGAAAGTTTCAATCCATTGTACAAATGAATTTTCCTCAATAATTGGGGTTCATTGAGGATATCTTTTTATATATTGATCTAACTTCCTCTTAATATCTGCAACCTGAGAAATTAAAAACCTGAGAAATTAAAATTATGAGAAATTAAAATTATAAGCATATCTTCTTAAAAATTTGTCACTCTCTTGTGGTTTACTCTTTCAAAGCTACTAGCATTATAATCCAAATCTAAATATTAATTATATTGTTGATCTATCATTTTTTACATTAAATTCATGGTGTCTTTTTAAATCTCTCCCAAAAGTTTTCTCCAAATCTGACTTCTAAAATTCAAGGTCTGTAGCTTTTGAACTATGCATAGAAACCTAAAGACTTAACTAATAGAACATATATAAAAAGTAATTTAGGTATTTTGGATTTTCTTTAAAATAAATACACAATAATTAAACACACTATATTATAATACTATAATTGCTAAATCTAAGTCTTACATGTTTAACTAAACTTCTCTTAAAGTTCTTTCCGAAGCTTCCTCGACAACGATGCCAAAAACTTGATGCGCCCCTGGTGTGTGTTTTTTTCTGCGTGTTTTATGTCAATTTAAATCCCCGGTAATAGTGCCAAAAAAATAGTGCCAAAAACTTGACCCACAAAAACTTGACCCATCCCAAACTTACGTAGTAATTTAGCTTCCAAAAATATGACCAAAATCTTGACCTAATTTATATTAAGTATTTAATATAAAAAATCAAAATGTTACATAGAATATATAAAATAGTTCACAAACTAGGGGTTCTACGCAAGTACACGTATCGCTTCAAGTAATATAGGGCTTTCTTTAAAATCCCAGTATCGATCCCACAGAGAAGCGCAGTAAGAAATCCCTTAGGCTAATTCTAGTCTACTACTATCAAGTCTTAGTTTGGAAGATGGAAATTCTTATGATAATAACATAAATCACAATATTCAAACTATAAAAATTAAAGTAAGAAAGACAAGTTAAAATGGGTTTAAAGAATGCTAACAGAAATGTAACTAAAAGAACTATGTATACTAAGCTAATTTATAAATTCAAAGTTAAATTTATTAAGACAAAATAAAATTTTGTGACAAAGAGTTACAATGAGTATATGGATTCTGAATAAATTAAAATTATTTAAACATATATAAAAATTATTTTGTGCCAAATAGAAGCAATCATATTCTTTACCCTCTTTCAAGTGCACAAAGAATATTGACTAATCCAAAGTTTGGTCCCTAATTCTGTGGTTAGGTTGGGAGGATATTGGTTGTCACTCCTGAGCTCCCACCACTCCCTCACTGAGAGCTAACAATCTTGAAGTAGTTTCTAATCAATTGGACCAAATTGGGGATTTTAATTTGTCACCTTAAAATCTCCATATCTGCATCCAATAAAATATTTTTCCTTATTTATTTGTATTCATCCCCATGGATAACATCCTTACCCATGAAATTGAATGTGACTCTCATCGTGTTGTAGAAAGCATAGCCCTTTCAGATCTTATATTTCTCAATAAATTTAAACTTTTCAATTGGCTAAATCAAAAAGTAAATGAAGATCAGAGTTTGAATCATCACAAATTAGTGACATTTAAAACGGTATAAAACAAAATCAATTTTTCACAAAACCAAATCTCATTGTAGGGAGAAGGATAAAGAAGACTACTCAGAATTCAAGAGAAGGAAATGACAAAACACAGATTTCATATATAAAAATAAGTTTATAAAACAAAGAAAGAAAAGAACACAACTTATCTCACACTCCTTCCAAAGCAAATCCCTAGAAGTTCCCTTTAAGCACTTTCTCACTTTACAATCACACTCAATTCTATCATAAAAATGTAATGAAGAAGAAATCTATCAATTTCCTTCTCCTCTCACAACCCTAGAAGAATATCCTCTCTTCTCCAAAATCTTCTTCTTACTCTCATGCCAGACTCATGCCCTAGACCCCTCTCCTTTTTAATTAGTGGATGCCTCCTTTCAAAAAAAAAAATCAAAATTCTCTACTAAATTCTCTCCAAAAGTCACACCTTTTGAATCCGAAAAGACATCTCCATTCATTTAAGAGACATATCCCTTCAGTAAAGAGCATTCCAAAGTGTCTAGATGCATTAAATTACTCCATGATGCATTTGAATCATTTGAAGCCTTCAAAATCCACTCAAAATTCATCCCGAGCAGCCTTAATCCATCTTATATTGTCTCTGGTGCCTCAAGCACCAATTTTGGGGCCTGAGGTGCCAGTTCTCTGGATTCTGGCGCCGCAGGCGCCACCCAGTAACAGCTCCACCATTTTGCTCCTTTTTAGCTTTGTTTTGCCCCATTTCAGTTGCATTTTGCTCCTAACAGATATACTCTATAAAATAAGAATGAAAATAACATTTCTTTAAAGTATAACTGTAAAGAAGTTTCTAGACCTCAACCATTAAAAAACATGTGATAAATGTAAATTAGATTAAGCATAAAAAGACATATCAAAATGTGCTAAGTAAAAATTTTCTTTCTTGCTTGTTTTTACTCCAAATTGCACCATTGTTGCTTCATTTTCTCCAAAAGTTCATTTCTTGTACCTGAAACCCAAAATATGCAAAATATCTTTCTTTAAAGTGTAATATCATTAAAAATAATTAAAATTGAGCATAAAAAATATATAAAAAAGTAGATAAGTTTTAGGCATGCCACCTTTCATTTATCATCACTTAAATGTAAGTAGGACTCTTTTAATCAAGAGTATTCTTGGGCATTCCCAAAAATATAATTAACCAAATGGGATACATCTTTTTGGGAGTGCTCTTGACCTCATGATAAATACACAAATTTTGTTCTTTAGTTACATAGGAAGCTTAAGTAGATAATCCTTCATAGATATTTGGTGTAAGATGTCTCGATCTGATTCTATTTGGATGTACACTCTTATCCTATCACATGACGTTTACCTCACATAAGCTCTTCAAGTTCTCTCTTTCAATTTGTCTACCTAGTATTCATCTTATTTTCCTCTTTTTTTATCCCTCCTCTCCTCAATGTTTCAATGATTCAAGTAAGAGGGTTCTTTGGAAAGGGAATCCTAATACAATGATTAGACTAACTAATAAATCCGACTTTACAAAAAAGATCGAAACAGACCGCACAAGCTCCTCACTAAAGTAAGTGGGTTTGGGAGCAACTTGCTTGATCCCTTCGCTAAAAACTATGCTAAAGTGGGTGACCTTGGTCGAACTCTGGTTTGGAGAGGGAGATGGTAAGTGTTGGAGGTATGAGACTTTTCTTGGAGTAGAGGGGAATGTTTTGAGTGTGTGATATTCAAACTTCAACCTTTGGAATATTCTCCCTAAAAAAGCATGCTTTTGTCTTGGTTTGGCTATTAACCATGGCTTGGGGATTTTCCTTAGCTGAAATTTGGTTAGGATAGGTCTAGGGTAAGTTTTTTGGTATAAGAGGGTTTTTTTGGTTGATATATGACTTGGATAACTTATCTTAAGCGAAATCAATTTAACCTTGGAAAATTTGAACTAATGAAAGGTTCCAACTGGTTGAGGTGCTTAAGGTTGCCAGGTGTTTGTTCACAATAGCTTTTAACACCTACCTAATGCAAAAATTCATATTGATCTTAGTTATTTTGAAGTTTAGAGTGCATTTGCACCATCAGCTCTCTTAGGATTAAGTCAACTTAGACATACTAATAAACTTGATTTGATTGAGTTTGACTCAATGTGATATATTTAATTTACTTTGGATTCAATATACTAAGTGGTCAATTTGGCCAAATTAGGCATAATGGTTGCTTGAATTAGTACTAATTAATGATTTGAAACTCTTAAACTTATTTAATTTAAGTTTAATTTGGATTTATTTGATTTTTGGTTAAGCTAGTCCACTTAGAGCACTTTGGCAAAATAAGCTAATTGGTCAAATCAAGCTTCAATTGAGTTTTAATTAAATTCAATTAACTTTAATGAATGATTTTATTTTTTTGATTTACTTAACTTTATTTGATTTATATTTAATTTAAATTTGGTCCAATTGGATCTTATTGGGTCATTTGACTTAATTGACTAAATTAAACTTAGTTTCAATTATTGTTTTAAGTTCTTTTAATTATTTGATTTAATTAATTTGGATTTTATTTTAGATTTGTTCAAATGTGATGTCAATAGGTCAAATTGAGCCAAGTGACCCAATTTATCAAAATGGACCTTAATTGGGCTTTAGAATGCACTTAGTTAATTTTTTCCCTTTGAGAAATAATTGTTTTAATAAGTTTTGGTTTATTTTGAATTTTCTTCAACATGGTTAAAAAGGTTAAATTGGGTTTGTGAGTGATTTGACTAATTTAAGATTTTTTTTCTTTTAAACTCAGTTGAGCTAGTTTTAATTTAGAGTTTGATTGGATTATAATTGATTCCAATTAATTTAAATTTTGAGTGAATTGGTTCAAGATGACGCATTTATGTTAAATTGGATCAAGTGTCTCAATTAGTCCAACTAGAATCCTATTGATTTCAATTTTAGTTCAATTAAATTTATTTTATTTTGAGAATATATTTTATTTGATTTAATTTCATTTAATTTTGAGTTGGAACATTTAGTTTAATTTGACTTATTGGAATCATAAATGGGTAATGTGGGCCCAAAAACCCAACCTATGCTTAAAATTTTAATTTAGGCTCCAATTAGTTGAATCAATCTTAAATTTGTAGTTAGATTCTATTTAACTTCGTAAGATTCGATTTAGGTTGTTCAAGGTGAGTTAAACCAAATATCTCCTTAATAGGTCATGTTTGAGCCAAATATACCAAATGAGCTAATTTGAGTTTAATAATTCAGATTTTGATTTATATGTAGCCAAGTTAAGTCTTATAGGACACTTAACTAGATTTGATTCAACTAATTTGGTTGAATTATTTTAAGTTCCAAAAGTGGTTGAAGGGTTGATCTACTACATCAAAATAGTGTAGCCTTAGGCTTTAAAAACTTTCAGTTCAAACCAAGTATGACTTTAATGAAATTATTTTAATGAGTTATAAACTAGTTACGTTCATTAGAAGTAAATTCTTGTGATAAGATTTATATTGTTTAATGGACCCCTTATAGTTATTATGGGTTTAATTGGTCAAATTAGATCAACCAAATCATCATAACCTAGAAGGAGTCTAGATTATGTCTAAAGGCTTCTAGGATGGATCCTAAGGCATTTAATTTAAATTTTTGGTTTTGAAGGTTCAAGGTTCTTAAGGGTGACATTGGTATGCTTTAGGCTATAAGGGGAGAGCTTGGTTCAATTTATGATTCTTAATGACTTAATTGTGGCCAACCTAACATCATTTTGAGCGAGCTGAGGACCAACTCATGTGCAGTTTGAACTCGGGAATAGTGGGTTGATTTATCCTTAGGGTTAGGTCTAATATCCACCTAGTCACTAAGAGAACCTGCTCAAGGTTCAATGAGGGGAGCGCCTATGTCAAGATCATGTTTAATAGACTAAGAAAAGAAGAGTTTGTTGAACTCATTAAAATTGAGGTCAACAATAGACTAGAATTTATTACTGAAAGATTTTAAGTAAAAAATCATAAAATGAAAAATCACATGATATGATCCAATAGAAACAATTTCACTACATAGGTTGAAATTTACATGGTTATGCACTTTTTGTCACAAAAAATGATATTAGAAGAGAAAGTGATGAGTGCTTGGGTCTATTGATGATCAACGACTGATGTTGATCGAGGTTAATGATAATCATGTAGATTGGTTGACAGTCGATGTTCATAGATGATGGTAGATCTCAAAGTTGTTGCCAATTATTGGTGATTGTGAGCAATGATATGTGTTAAAGGTTGGCTTCATGTTGAAGGCATTTCTTGTTGAGGGAAAAGCTATGGAATCGAAGTCACATAGTTATGTTATATGAAATGTATTTGAATGTTTAAACACATAAATTATCTATGAATTTGTATACTAAAAAATGGAAAGGACTAGAATGTTCTTTTTTCTTTTCTTTAAAGCAAGGCTAAATATGTAATTTACATATTTTTATTTTTCTTACCCCTTCATTTGTAATCAATGACCTTATAGAATAAAATGGGACAGAGAGCCGAGGAACACCTCATTTCCACCTCCCTCCCCCCGTTGAGGGAAGTCTCTCTCTCTCTATCTCTCCCCCTCTCTCAATCTTCTTTCCTCGGACCAACGCTCTATTCATTGAGCACGGTCTACCGAACAAATTTGGATTCAACTGAATTCTTAAAGTTGGCAGTCTATCATTTTGATTATGATTTATTGCTATACCGCATAGATGATTGGAGTTAATCCCCTTTGGATTTTTATTTTTAAACATTTCATTACCTTACTTTGATGATTTTGAATTTCTCACTTCAAAGTGTTCATTTTGATCATACAAAAGCACGATTAGAGAACATTTTACACTCAAAATAATACTTAGAAATTTCGAATTACATTTGGAGCAACTGATCTATGTTTTTTGGGACATAGATCAATATGGTCTTGATGTCATTCGATCCATCTTATCTAGATGCTCCTTTGTTATTTGTTTGTTAAAAAGGAATTTCTAAATAATCTTTAAATCAATTTTAAATATTTTATTTTAACTTATTGTTATTTTTCTTAGATATCTTATCAAAATCTATTTATGCGATAAAAATTTTTATTGATGTATCACTATCAACTAATAAAATCACACGCGTAGTTTAGTAAAAGTAAATTATTAAAAAAAAAAAAACAAAAATAAGAACCCATTGTCGTTCATCCCAAATGGTCTCCATGTGTTCTCACCAAAACAGGGCAATTAATATTAATGCAGAAATTATTAGCTGTCCGGTTGACTGCCCGCTCGCATTTACAATTGATCAAAACCGCTATAATTACCATATTCTGTAATTAAATAAATGCCAATTATAAATAATTATATTTAAAAATTACCCAATTATATCGAAAAGGTGGTCCGCGGCCGCTTAAACCGCAGTCATGTCTGATTCCTCTTCTTCCTCTTCTCTACATCTCAGAAAGTTCTGATCATAGAGAAGGAGAAAGGAGGGTAACAGAGGCAGATCTATTTCAGGATCACGGGATCTTGCTCGAGGTTTATAATTTTGTGACTTCCCGACGAGGATTGGATTTGGGAAGGAAAGATGTGGGTTTGTGGTGCGTTTATGGCTGAAGAGAGGCATTTACTTTGCTGATCAAGCTTCCGGTTTGATCTTACAGCGTGGGAGGGCGACCTGGGGGGGAGGAGATGAGTGCTTCGAGATTTATTAAGTGTGTCACCGTAGGGGATGGCGCCGTTGGAAAGACCTGCATGCTTATATCTTACACCAGCAACACATTCCCTACGGTGAGTTTGGGAAATAATTTGGTTCATTTTGATGTGTTTGGTTGACGGATTTCGTTGTTTAGTTATTTTTTTTTATTTTTTTATTTTTTTGTGTTGGTTGGTGCTGGATTAATTGGGGGTAATTGGGGATGGAGCAGAACCTTTAATAAATGTTCTGTTGAATGAACATGAATTTCAATTTTCGTGGGGTTTTCGTGCTGTTTTTTGTTCTGGCAGAAAATTATGCTTGATACGATACTTCTTTGATTTCATTGATTTAAATTTCAGATTTATAACTTTCATTTCAATGAAATGGGTGGAGCGATGGATTTCTGTTTTAATTTTTAGGAGTTGTTAATATTTTCTAGCCGATTGTAGATCTCAACTATTGTCATCTTTTGTTTCATAATATTATGATTTTTGTTAATATTATGAGGGCTTTTTTACTATTCTTTCATATTCGCTCTACAAATTTTGACTGATTAACTAAAGTTCCAGATATTGCTATGAAATTCTGATGTATTTGGATATTGACTTTTTGGTGAACTATTACAGATTAGTTATGCTTTACACCCAAATTTTGAACACCAGCTCAGCACATGCCTAATATAAAAATGGGCATGTCTCAATGCAGTATGTACTTATGGCTATCTTTATTAGTTATGTGTTGATCCCCTGTTGAAAATTTGAATGAATATTTTCTAATGCAGATATGCCATTTCATTAACTTTTTTATTCGTATGGAAGAACCTGTTGGAAGAAGTTTTAATCTTGAACCCCTCAGGGGAGAAAGAACAATTATCAAGAAAAAATGGAAATTAAATTTTCATTTCAATTTATAAAAATAACAAATTTTTCTCTTCCTGCTTTCCAATTACATGTTGTATGGAAAGTTACTTTGATTCGAAGATTTCACTAATCACTGGTTTCTGTAAAAGTAAAATAGATGGGATGAAGAAGCTTTATGTCACGTTTCTTTCTTTAAAAGCAGCCATCCAGTTTCTTTTAGCTTTTTTTCTTTTTTTATCAAAAGTATGCTGAATGTTTATCATTGTTTAATCCCAACTGCATATATGAATCTAAGCATCTCTTTGTAGATTTCTTACCACTTTATGTCTCTTGGAAAACAGGATTATGTGCCCACAGTGTTTGACAATTTCAGTGCAAATGTTGTTGTTGATGGTAGCACTGTCAACCTAGGTTTATGGGATACTGCTGGTACTTTGAAATGCTTTTCTTAGTCCTTTTACAAAATCTATTGAATAGCATCCCTTTTATTGCTTCAGCACTTAGATTCATAGAATTAAAATAACAGAGTTTCTTTGATTTTGTTTTTATTCAATAGGTCAGGAAGATTATAATAGATTAAGACCATTGAGTTATCGCGGAGCTGATGTTTTTATACTGGCCTTTTCTCTCATCAGCAAGGCCAGCTATGAAAATGTTTCAAAGAAGGTGAAGACCTAATCAATTGATTCAATTCTTAATTACTCTAAATCTGTCTCTTCCTGTCCTAAAATTGACTACGTCTCCTTGTTGGGTTTCTATTCTAAATGCAGTGGATTCCTGAACTAAGGCATTATGCCCCTGGTGTTCCTATTGTACTTGTTGGAACAAAGCTAGGTAAGTCTTTTTCCTTCTTATTGAATTTCTCCCTTTTTTGTTTCCTTTTAGTTTGTCTTTTTTTTTTGACATTTTCTTTTGGCTAATGTGCGTATAAGATGGTTTGGTCACATTAAACACCGACCATCTGATGATCCGATTAAGAGTAGATGTTTTGCCGATTAGAAGAGTAGATGTTTTGGATTCGACTTATGTTAAGAGAGGCAGAGGTAGACCTAAGATGACTTGGGCATATTGTAAAAAAATGATCTTAATTTATTAGAATTAAATGAAAATATGACACTAAATAGGACTCAATGGAGAAAAAGGATTCATGTAGCCGACCCCACATAATGGGATAAAGGTTTTGTTGTTGTTGTTGAATGTGCATTTTTGTCTTTGAATAATTCAACCTGATTTGTGGTGTTGGTATTTGATTTAATTTCCTTTTTCTGGTAGGAGCTTAATGGCTTAGTCATCTATTGCATTGATGGTAGATATTGGCTCTGTTTTTTATCAACAACATAAACTTATGTTTGTAGTATTATTAATATATGAAGTTTGGAGCCTAATTAATGCCCTATGTAGAAATATCTTTTTTGGACTCTATATGTAGTATTTAGTATTTGTGAGTTTTCATTAAGGTTATTTGAAGATTTCACTTTATATTTTCACCAAGTTTCTTATCAAGGAATTACGGTTGTGTATTTATTTGTAAAGCTCCACTAGTGTAAACATAATGAAATCTACAATAACGACTATGTTAGCCATCAATTGGGTAAACCTATGTAAAATTCATGGTGTGTTTTGGCGTGTTCATTTCTTTTCTATTTTATTTCCTGTCAGGTGATTTAAATTAGGCATCACCTAATTCACAAAAAGTGTTAGCGAAGTATTTGGTACTAATTAAGACAATGATTAACAATAAGTTTGACATTAGGAATTGCTAAGTTGATGAAATGTACTTTCCATTTTGGAGGGTGCATATAATGTATTATCTATATAACAAGATGATGCACCTGCTAATAAACAGAAAGCTTTAAAGGAGGGTGAGTGGAATTTCCTTGATAGATAGGTGCTACAAGTGATTCATTTGACGTTATTAAAGAACATGGCACATGATGTGGAAATAATGAAGGCCAGTTTAAGTTTGATGAAGATTTTGTCGGACATGTACAAAGAGACCTGGACATGTAACATGGTACAACTGATAAAGATATTATTTAATCTAAAGATGGTTTAAGGTGGTCTGATGGTGGAAGATCTAAATAGATCTACATGCTTTTATGGCAATTGGTTGTGGGAGATTAAATTTGATGATGATACACCAGAATTTCTTTGGATTATTATCGAATTTTTATGAATGAAGGCTTATGTGAGCAATTCTATTAGTAATTCAAAATTGAAATTTAGTGATGTTTAAGATGCTATTATTACAAAGGAGATTTGAATAAGGAATTTTGATTTAGTCTGGAGATTAAATTTTGCTTTTAATATTGAGAAGAGGGTTATGGGTTTTGAGTGATATTTCAATAAGAGTAGTGGTAATAGGGTAAGTCAAAAATTGATAGAAGCAAGGCCAGTAATTGGGTGCTATAATTGTGGCATGATCAGTTATTTGAAGAATTACAGAGCACTGAAGAAGAGTGATGATAAGAATAGCCGTGGCAAATGTGATCATCAAAGCGACAGTGCTTTAATTTTATTGATAATCTTATTGAAGCTTGGGCGTTTGATGCATTCACTTATTTTTATCCTATTGCACGTCACTGAAAATGTTTCTTGCTGATGATGAACCTTTGAATGTTGCTGGTGTTGATGACGCCAAGCTAAAGATGATTAAATGGTCTGTTTGGGACATCCAAAATCTGAAGCATATGCCTAAGTTAACATGTAATTTTATTTAAGTTGGGCAATTTGATGACAGCCATAATGTGACTTTTAATAACAGTGTTTGAAAATTACTAAGGTTCATAATGGTTGCTATGGAAATAAAATTAGAATGCCTTACATCCCTTCTAGTTGCAGATATACAATTTCAGTTACTTATTTCGCTGCAAATTTTGATGTTTAAAGAAAATCACTATGACAATAAGTAGAAAGGGGAGGGTGGTTGTTGAATGTTTTCAATTTTAATATAAAAAAATGCAATGAATGCACATAAAATTTCTTCAATGCTGAAATTAATCATAATTTGAGTGGTACTTTCACTTTTGGTGAATGAAGAATTTTTCTTGGAGCAGTCGAATGGAAAGATGACCTTTCTTCAGGTAACTTGGAGGAATAAATTTATATGTTGTAACAACAAAGAGTTGTGGTATAGGGGAAAGAGAGAATGGTATGCAAAATTTAGAATTATGGTTTTAAATAGTTAATAAAAGAATTTTGATGGCTTTATGAGAAGTAATGGTTTTTTGACATGTCAAGAAGATCACTAATGTTATGTGAAGACATTTGGTAATTCTTGTATTATTTTACTGCTACATGGTCATGGCAGTTTTCAGCAAATTAGAAAGTAACCAGTTGAAATAGGTATTTTTAATTTTAAGGTGTTCCTGATAAGGGATTTGTGCTTTTAATCAAATTACTGGCACGAGAGTTGCATATAACAATAATATTTCAAGTTTTCACAGGAGGAATGTGAAGAATTTTCTTAGCAAATTCATCCTGCAAGATGTCAAAATTATATGTACTCTGGGTAATCATTTTAAGCTATTACAACAATAACAACAACAACAACAACAAAGCCTTAAAATCATTTTAAGCTGTTGAAAGAGAAATTTCCCTTCAAAGGAATAAACCCATATGGAAAATGTATGATTTGCTTATGCTATTGGTAGTTTTTTGTATGCTATGATGGGCACTAAAACTGACATTGCCTAAGCAGTTTGATTGGTCAGTAAGCAGACGAGTTAACCTAGAAAATAATATTGGGAGGTATAAAATGGATTCTTAGGCATCTGAGAAGTATTAGAGATTTTGCATTTTTTTTTTTAAAGTTTGATTTGGGAGTTTAGGGATATGTTGATTTCGGCATTGTTGGAGATATAATAGTAGGAAAAGTACTAGTGGGTATGTTTACATCTTTAGGTTCTATGATTTTTAGTTGGGTTTAAGGTCACAAAAAAAAAAAAAAATTGCTCTTTTATTATTGATTTACTGTATGCTGCTTGAGTGAAGCAAGCAAGTACATGTTTTGATTGCAATTATTTTTGGAATAATTGGATTAAAACTGTGAGAAATGGATGTTGTATTATCACAATTAGATTGTTATTCATTAAGAAAATTATATAATTTATCATCTTAGGACAAAGCATATTCAAGTACGTTATCAATACAATAAATTAGTTTTGGAGGATGGTATTTTAATACTTTGGGTGCAATTGATAGTCTGATGAGGACTATTCCAATTGAGTGCAAGTTCAGTTGGACTTCTGAAAACGAGGAGTGAGGAGTTGCTTCTGCTACAGTGGCGATGTGGCGATTGATTAGTCTCCAAGTCACAGATTTATTGAGGGTTCATTTACATTGTATTGGTGCCAAGTGCAATCATTTTTTTAAGTGGTAATGCTTCTATTGCCTATGTTCTTTAGTAACTGGGGGTTTATTTCCGCTAGTGGCATCATTACAAGGGCTTGAGTATATTGCATGGAATGACGACAATATACTGCCTAGATATCTAGCTCTTTCTGCGGATTCACCATCTTGCTTCTTGGTATCGTCATCATCTTTTATGCTGTGTATTTTGGTTTTTGAATATATGTTTTTTATTTGTTTTGGAGCTGTGCAGAATTGTAGAACCAGAAAATCCATTTGCGGTTATGTATGCCATAGAACTATGTATAGATATATGATATATCTATACATATACATTTGTATACATATATCATATATATGTATACAAATGTATATGTATAGATATATGATATATCTATACATATACATTTGTATACATATATCATATATATGTATACAAATGTATATGTATAGATATATGATATATCTATACATATACATTTGTATACATATACATCTGTATATGTATACATATACATTTGTATATGTATACATATACAAATGTATATGTATACATATACAGATGTATATGTATACAAATGTATATGTATAGATATATGATATATCTATACATATACATTTGTATACATATATATGATATATGTATACAAATGTATATGTATAGATATATCATATATCTATACATATACATTTGTATACATATATATGATATATGTATACAAATGTATATGTATAGATATATCATATATCTATACATATACATTTGTACACATATATATATATGTATATATATATATATATGTACATATGTATATATGTACATATATATATATATATATGTACATCTATATATGTATACATATACATCTATATATGTATATATATATATGTGTACACATATATATATATATATATATATTTAATAAAAGAGTAGCTCGTGACGAGTAAAAAAGGAAGGGTATAAAAAAAAGGAGGGAAGGAGGATCCCTTCTAAAAGAAATAAAAATACATAAAGTCCTAAGGGTTCCTTCATCCACATTACAACACTACGCAAAGTAGATGTACAAGGAACTATAAAGTAACCACTTTCAAAAATACATGCATGTGTCTCAACAAAACGTATACCAATGCAAAGCAGTATACCCATCATAAACATGTAAAGAAAGTGCAAAAAAAGTGGTGTGAATCGTAAGGCCAAAAAATCTTGAACTATATCTGAAAACCAGTCAAAATGCAGGAGAGTAGCTTCGTGACCTTCCAAGAACGGCTTCAGCATAGAAGGGATGGCGAAGCTTATCACCAAAAGACCAAACCTGTTAGTCAAAAGACCAAACCTGGTAAGAGAGTTAAAAGTAACAAGGTAGTGAAGCAAAAGTACAAAAAGGAGAGCCAATTTGATGCTCGAAAACCATCTCCAAGAAGAGCATAAAGGGACAATCCATGTAAGCCGAATTCAAAAACATATAATGCAAAATAAACGCCTCAGAAACGGGCAAAAGGGGCATCCAAATAATTTTTAATAAGCTTAAGTAAGGGGGAGGGAGGGGAATTTTCAAAAATAGCATTTTGCATCCTTCATTTGGCCAGCCAATCCGCAGATTGATTCCCTTCTGTATAAGTAAATGAAAATGATATATTAAGAAGATGTCTCTCAATAGTAAACCTGATTCTCTTCAGCATAGATATACTAAGGAGGTTGAATCTTAGCAATAAGAATGTTAAAAAGGATTTCAGAATTAGTTTCCACCACAATTCCATTTAATTTTAAAGAAGTAACCGTATGAAGATGAGCAAGCACAGCAAAGGTCTCAGCCTCAAGTGAGGAATTAGCAATACAAGGTGAAGCAAAGTAAGCTATACATCTTCCAGAGACATCTCTGATAATCCCACCCATACCCGTATAGGCATTGGAAAAACTCCCATCAACATTAACCTTAAACCAACCAGGGGGGGTACCCATTTAATCAAAATGGGTTTCCTACCGTTAGCCACAGAAGGAGTGGCATCCTGTCCAAAGAAGGATTTCCAAGCTTTTTTGAAATAAGCAACCGCTAAAATGGAAGTGGTGGAGGGGGAGTGACCAATATCTTCATATCTTCATATTTATGACTGTTTCTTGCCATCCAAATAAACCTGCCATCCAAATAAATAAACCATAAGACAATAACAGGAAAACAGAAATGCTTGTTGAAATAAGGTTCAAAATCTTTCCAAATCGCAATTGCTTTCTTAAAGTTCAGATTCATGGGCCAATAGATACCAAAAAAGCACCCAATACGATGCCAAACATCTTTAGCAAAAGGACATTCAAAGAACAGATGATTCAGAGATTCCAAATCGCAATTGCTTTTTATAAATATATATGTATGTATGTATATAGATAAATAGATAGTTTTGGCAAATGACTTTCTGTAAAAAAATGATTTGTGGCATTGAAAATTTTGGAATCATTTCATCATATCATGTAATTTTGCCTCTTAAATTAATGTCGTTCTTTTAATGAAAGGTTTATAGCTTATTAAAATTGAATGTGGACTTTGTTAATCATCATCATCATCATTAGTTTTCTGCCAACTATTTTATTCACTCCTGCTGTAAACTGCTTGAAGTGTTAACCCTAGTTGTGCAAATTGTTTTGCACAGCTGCGAGCCTAAACTGATTTTGTTAATTTCTTGCTCAGACTTATATTGTGTAATATATGATTAAATCATTGCAATCATGCTTGAAAAAAATGTTGTTTCATGGTGCTTCTCTTATTAACAAATGCAAATTGGATATGAAAAAGGGTTGTTTCATGGCGCTTCACTTGGTAACAATTGCAAATTGTCAATGAAGAAGTGCTGTTTCATGGCACTTCACTTATTAACAACCTGCAAATTGGCAATGTCTCTCTCTCTCTCTCTCTCTCTCTCTCTCTCTCCTTTTTTTTTACTTTCTTGTCCCATTATCTACTCTAAATGTGGTTTATTTTGTCTAATGAAATTCATATGCACTTGCTTATTTGGGTAAATTTCATTCTCTTATTTTCTTCAGTAGGAATTAATATCTACTTTATCAAACTTAGTGCTCTAAATTGATTTCCTTTTTGGTTTTCTCAAGTTCTATCTTTAATTAAATGGACTGACACGGCACATTTTGCATCCAGAAATGAACGTGAAACTTCTAGTTCTCTACTAAGGCCCTTTTTGGCAAATCGCATGAAGAGAATCATTAAATAAAAAACATGCCTAAAGTATATGCGCAATGCTTCTCTACTTGGATGTTTTGATGCAGGATTCGGATTGTATTGATTGAGTCTCATTCTAATGCTTTAATATTCATCCTGGGAACATGGCACTTGCTAGTTTTGTTGATCCAGGTGGATCATCATAGCTGCTAGAAGCAAGCTGCTGGCAACAAGCCACTAGGAAGAATGGTTTGCCCTTGTGATATGGCGGGATCTCAGAGCCATGTATCTTCAGTGATCTTTTGTGTCGCTGAATTTGAATTTAAATATTTCATATCCATATGTAATTTTTTGGGAATATGAATTGGTATAATTTATATTTATGAATTATTTACAATCTAAGGAAGTTTGCTTAGCATTATAGAATTTTAAGGAGATTTTTTATCTTGAGGTTAGCAATTAAATCTATGAAACAGATGTTATTAATGGTAGTGAAGTTTTAGTTTTATGAAAAATCACTTTCCCCATGATTGCGTCCATTTCTTCTTACTATCCTTCTTTTTCTCTCTCTACTGGCAGTTAGCCCAACGTAGGGATTGTAGTGATAGCTGGCATAGGCCTCCCCTGTCACCCTTAATTTTTATTGAGCAAGAGTTATAAAGCTAAAAGGAGAAGGTCCATTGTAATATTTTGCTTTAGGATCCTTTTGTTGGCTGGTCTAGTATCAGTAAAATTATTATTCGGAAAAGGTATAATTATTTAGAGAGCAAACCCAATTATATTAAGAAGAACAAAACATTAAATCTTCATCGACTCATCAACCAAATCAGATCTTTATAATCCCTACATACAAGGCTTTTTGATCATTAACTCAATTCCTTAATTTGCTAAACCTTAGAAGATCATGTTGGTACAAGAGCTACTAATTGTACTTGAGGGAAAGATGTTGTTGATAAGAACCAATTTTACAATTGATACGAAGCAACATTTGACTAATGGGCATGAGATCAATTTAATCTCCAAGTTGGGCTATTGATAGTTATGATGGGATTAGAATGGTGAAAGTTGATTAGATGAGTTGGAAGAAATGTATCTTCAGGTCATGGCCTCAAACATGAATCTTTTTTTGAATACCCTTAACCTGAGGTCCCGACACAGTTTTTTACACAATCCATCATAAAGACGTGCCATAGCAATAACTGACAACCCTCGCCAGCTTCCTCTTGTCTCACAGAATCATTGTCAAGTGCACGCTTATGTTGTTCATCTAGGTTGCCTCTCAGTTTATGGGAGTCATTCGTTGTTCTCATCGGTTTCACTACCCTTCCAATCAATTAACATAACTCTCTAACTCACGTCTCTTTTATGTTTTTTAATTGCATTTTGTATTTTATATGCAAATGCAAAATAAGTGTTTTTTAGGAGTGAGCAAATTAATCTAAAAGAAAGGATAAAATTGATATTACTTAGTTCAAAGCAAACTTTTTTTTAATTAAATTACATGATTGATAAATAAAATAATAATTACGAGCTTATCAATCTATTTTATATTTTCTGTTAATGTTGCATGACAACTTTATTTGTAATTAAGTCAAACATTTTTTCTCAATATTGCTTTTTAGGTAATCATTGAGTTACTCATCACCTATTTTAATGTGCAATTGATGCATTAAATCCTTTAGGAAAAAATACGCTCTATCATAATAGTAGCAACTGATAAAGTTAATGTCAATGTAAAGTTTTGTAAATTTGGCACAATCTATTTTTATTTTAACTATTGTTTTGCAAGGTCGGCATTCTCTCTTAAATATAAGAACTTTTCACTTTTGTACATATCAATAATATTAGTGAAAAATAGATACTTAGGAGTATAATTTCAACCATAGAAAAATTGTTTGTAATTTTACAAGACGAATTTGTTTCTTTTATCGAAAGTAGAGAATAAATCATCTGAGTTTAAGACGCTATAAGAAAAAAATAATACAATACTAGTCTAATAAAAAATGATTATTCGACTATGATTTTTTATGGTGTAAGATTTAACGTGATAATGATTTAATTTTTTTTGTCTTTATCTCTCTATGTTGACTGTGGACTAGTTTTGAGTATATAATTCACATATGAAACGTCAATTTTAATTAAATTGCAAGAAAATGACACTTCATCCATCATTTTTTTGTTGTCCGGATATTTCTATCGATTTCATTGCATTTTAGTTATTATGTTATTTTTTCTATAAGTGTTATGATAATTCATTTCTAATATAAAAAAATGTTAGTAATTGAATCCATTACAAAGATAATGTTAAAAAATTCATTTTATCTATCAATTTAATTGACTGTTGATTATGTATCTCGTACTGAAATTTTAAGGACTTTAGCAGAACAACATTTATCTTCCTGCGATTAATTAATGTTTGAGGATTTGAATCCCAACGCGTATTATTAACTCATTGAAAATTAGCCTCTTGATTCAAATCTCTGACTGATAATTTTTAAGATGTTAAAAAATTGTTATATTGAATAGCTTTAAAAGTATTTTTATTCTTACAGGATAGTTCAACAATATTCATAATTTTTTAAGTAAACCAAAAATATACTTTAATCGTCAATGATTCTTTGAAAAAATTACGAAACACGATTGGAGTTGATCGACAAAATGATAGGTATCGAATGCTTTTGGATTATTATTTAAAAATGTCCTTTAAACTTTAGAACTATTCTTGTATGTTAGATGACTCATTGTTGGCTTGCCATGTATCTTATAAAGGCTGAATAAATTTTTGACAAATATAACTTTAAGAGTATTTTTAAATGCAACTATACATATATATATATATATATATATATATATATATATATATGTATAGTTGCATTTAAAAATACTCTTAAAGTTATATTTGTCAAAAATTTATTCAGCCTTTATAAGATACATGGCAAGCCAACAATGAGTCATATATATATATAGATTGTTGAGAAAATATGTCTAATATTTGGGAATCTCTCAATTTGTCTTTTTATTAACAGATTCACTATAGTAACTATTTGTATCACGAGACTTGCATTAGATCGGATAAATAAGAATCACCCATATCATTAATGATAAAAATCATGATCTAAGCATCAATACATTAAGTTGTTTTTTTCAACTTTAGGTGAAATTAACTTTATCTTTGAACTTTTATTTGCAAATATATATGTAATTTTTTGATATCTTCATCATGATATTTATGAAATTGAAATTTTTGCAAGCAATTTTTTTTTTTATTATTTTATTGATACAACTCATCATGTTCATGAAATAATAATTTTTTATATGGAAGAATTAAATACAATCACCACTTATAACAATAAGAGTCAATATTATAAGTCTTTTTATTTTTGTCTTGCTTTATTTTGAAAATTTTTATATTTTCAATGTGCAAAATTTTTTCTTTCTTTGTTTTTCTAATTTGTAAACTTTTTATTAATAAATGAGTTTTCACCACCTTGACTTGTCTCAATTTGCCCTTGAGGCGTAAAGTTGTAATAATATAGCTAAAATACAGCATTTTTTTGAACGCTATACTTCAACCATTTTTCTCAATTAAACTTTCGTGCAACAATATCAATCATTTCTTTAGAGAAAAGCACATTTTGGCTGATGGAGTCTCATAATGTTCTCTCTATCATTAGCTTCATAGCTCTAAATTAATTGTCAAAAGATTATCAATATTAATCTCTAATCACTCTTTTCTCAAATATTTATCCATTTAAACAATTACAGTAAAAATGAGAATTATCTATCAAAATTTGACGATAAAATTTCCTTGTGCATTTTTTAAAATTTCATTATCAATTAATATTCTCTACAAATAATTTATACTCAACTGAAATTCTTGATATCTTGATCTGCGAACAAATTTAAATTCTAGTTCTTTTGCATGTAATATATTTAAGAATTTAATAGTTCTTATAATTTATATTTCGTAATCATTATTCAATTTATCGATCATCTTGCAATTTATAAAATATAAGATTTTATTTTGTATTATTTATTATCCGTTTTATTTTCCTAACTTTAATTTAGAGACATAATATTTTTCCCACCTTATAAAAAGACTATTTTTGCTACTCAGTGATTCACTTACTCATGCTACAAAATATGGTTCCATAAACTACTATTTTGAATAACAAATCATGAAGAGTGAAAATATGGAAGATGAAGTTCACCTATTGGAGTTATCACGAGATACTCGAGTACTGTTAAATTGCCTATCTCTGATTGAACAGCTGATGTTGAAAAGTTTGATGGATGGTTCGAGCATCTCGAGATGAACTTTTCTTTTTGCTAGTACAATAATGTCCAGAAGATAGCTTTCTCGAAGCTAAATGTATCTAATTATGCTCTTATGTTGTGGAAAGTGGAATTGAAGAGCCATGACCTAATGAGGATGACTTGCAGCCTATTCAAGGCCATGTTTATGGAAAACTTCTATCCCATTGGCCATAAATAAAGAGGTGGATCTAATTGAAAAGGTTAATGCAGAGATAAATTTTGCTCTAGAAGCAAGCAATTATGGTGGAAACCTCTACCTTGATGAATCAATTGCAGTGTTGCATTTCAATCTTATTTAGCAATTGGAGCTATTTGTGATCACCTCAATCGATGAAGCCAAAGCTAAAGGTGATTGCCATTAAAAAACAAAAAATCAACTTAGGATTAGTAGCATATGGATAAGACCCCCATTAAAGAACAATGCAAGAGGCAAGGTGAAAGAAGGAAAGAGCAATCAAGGCTAATAATGCAATGCGAGGCCTTTGTATACATTGACTACACCTTGGTCATACCAACAGAAGTGTCTAAAACTCTTCCTTGAATTAAGGCTAAGAGATGGAATCAAGATAGAGAATGTGATTGTGGAATATGCAAGAATGTAGATTGGTATTGTATAATAGACAAATCTCACACTCACATTGATGGATTACAGGAAGCCAACAATGTGACTGTGAGAAATAAGGAAAGAAAGGCAAAGGCAAGGAGAAAGAAGGAAAGAGCAAATAATGCAATACAAGGCCATTATACATTGACTACACCATGGTCATATTAACAGAAGTGTCTAAAAATCTGCTTTGAATTAAGGCTACAAGATGGAGTAAAGATAGAGAACGTGATTGTGGAATATGCAAGAATGTAGATTGGTATGGTATAATAGAAAATTCTCACACTCACATTGATGGATTGCTGGAAGCCATCTAGAAAATAAGAACTGCAGAGATCAACGAACCAATGGTTGGATAGAAAGTATAAAATTTGCCAACCTCGCAGAACCAATCACTTATAGCCTCACAATCTCTTGGAGCTTTGGGAAAAAAGTATTATATGCAAGCACAATGAACATCTCTGGATAACCCTTATATCATTCAAAAAAATAAAAAATTGTAGACTTGGTTAGTTGAACAACAAAACTAGCTGCTTGTATAGCTGTCTTCAGAAATTGAACAACAAAACTCTGCCTTCAGAAGTTGTTAACATGGATTGTAAAACAAAACTCTACACTTATAACTTACAGCCAACAATAACATGAGACCAAAAAGATATTTTCTTACTGAATATATGGGTCAAGCTTATCTTAGTCTTATGTATCTTTGATACAGGAAGTCCAAAAAAACTTAATTGTGGAGGAACTGGCCAACATATTGAAGTTGGAGACCACCATTTAAATTCTCCTTGGGGTGGTTCAAGAAGGAAGTGGGCTACAGGGTGAACTGCCAATGCACTGTTAAATTTTTAATCACCAAGCAATATGTTAGATATGGTCAGCTTTGAGGTTGCACCTCTTAATTTGTGCACTTGATCTTCAACAATCTGTGCTTTTTGAAGCATGATGCCTTCTTTTACCAAAGATGGTAGTACTTTAAATGGTAAAAGATGGTATAGTTTTCACTAGTTCTATAACTGTTCTCAGTTCTCTCTTATATTTATACTGTTTGCCGCCATCTAGGAAAAAAAATTAGTAGTGCTATTGATTTTATACTACCGCACGTGATGCCATAGTTCTAAATATGTATGCTGTTGTTTCGTTTTGCTCTTGACTGTTCAAAGGGCAAGCATGATGATCAACTGTTATAGGAGTTTCCGTCCGTTTCTCAGAAGTGATTGGTTTACCACCTAGGAAAGCTATGTAGCATAAATTGCCACTAAGCGTGGGAGCTCTTTGGTCAAATCAACTCATATACTTCCATTCATTGTTGGGATCTAAGGAGATTACGAACCATGTGTCAGATTTGGTAGAGCATAGAGTGATCCAGTAAGTGGTTTACTATGTGAATTACTTGTGATACTTTTGCCAAAGAAGGATGATGGATGGAAAATTTTTATTAACTATAAGAGCAAACTTTTTTTGACAATATGATGCTAAGTAAGATAATAATCAAGAATCATTCTTCATTGCCTGGATTGAGGAGTTGATTGACTAATTGTGGCCGACCAACTAGTTATCCAAGCTGGAATCGTAATCATCTAAATTTGGGTGGAGAAGATGATACATGGAAGAATGCCTTCAAAAAAAGTCATGGTCTGTTCCAGTGATAGATGATGTCCATTTGAACTCTACAAGGCACTAGTAACCTTCATGAGATTAATGGTTGAAATAATGCAAACTTTGTAGGTAAATTTGTAACTATTTATATAGATTACAATTAGTGTACAATAACAGCAGGAAATTGGAAAGATTTTGAGGCTTATACAAGAAGCCAAACTTGTAAACCAAAAAAAAAAAAAACTTGAGTTTGATCCATCAAATTTGTCAATCTTGATTTTATTGTTGGCAGAGAAATAAAAAAAAAGAAATCCAAACCAGATGCCAGTTCAGAGTTGGCTTGGCTTACATACCATTTCAAAGGTGTGGAGCTTCATGCATGTTTTTTAATTCATAAGGAGGTTCATCCACCACTTCTTAATACTAGCTGTCACGACTTGGAATTAGCCTTCATTGCCATTCCAGAACTGCATAGCTTCATGCGAGCTGTACTGTAAGGAAACTCATCCACAGCTTCTCAGTTCTAGCTGCTCTCTTACATGTTCAGTGGGATGAGCAGGAACATCTTATAGTTTTTGAAAAAGAAGATCACTGACTCCAGCGCTTCAACTTCTAGGCCTACTACTATGACTGTTTGATCTGTAGAAAACACATCCAACTAGCTTATCTATGAAAAAGAGGTCTTCATATTGCTTTAGGCAGTGAAATCCTTTGCAAGCTCTTCTAGGAAAAGAAAAAAATTGAGTATACAAATCACTTGCCACTTTAGTAACCTACAAACTAAGTTCAATTAGCAATAAACTAGGCTTAAGAATCTGTTGTCACTCGTTATAATTCAATATGATGATTTAGTATAAGAAGGGAGCATATAACAAGATGGTTAATATAGTGTCCCAACCAATTAATGATGCAACTGCCACCCTACTTAATGTTCATGTAGTTGCTCCAATGCACCATGTTGAGTACAATGTGGTGCAGTATGCAACAAATACAATTGGAGTGGGTTTGGGAGCCCACAATAGGATTGGATAACAACTATAAGTTATGACCAACATTATAAGAGTAGAATACAGGTTTTAGGCCATAATCTTTGTCTTTGACATCATTGGATATCAAGAATGTATATATCTATATCGTGAAGATTATCGTTGTGCTAAGTGACTTTTTTTGTTTGAATTGCATACAATATACGTGTACTTCAAGACTAACGAGATACTTAGATATGGAGAAAGCTTCAAAATTTGAAGTGCTGTGTTTATAGGCCAAAGATGAACTTGTAGTTGTAAAGGTTCGTGAAGGGATGTCTACTTTGCTGGATATTGATGCTTTTAAATTGGATGATAGGCTTGCAAGAACCCTTACCTGGTACCCAATTGGCTATGCGAGCCCAATTCAGTCAATTTCTTTAAAAGGATTTCTAAATACATGATGTGGGCGATTCTTCATTGTAATTGATCATTTCAGGATGATGGTGTGCCTGATTCTATGTCATACTATTATTAAGTAAAAGTAGGGTGCAAAGCTATCTTTTCAATGTATTTAGAAGCACTTTAGGGTTGCTTTCATCATTTTTCAATAGGGACTTCAGATTTCTTTGTATTTTTTGGAGTCCTTTTGGTGTTCTATGGACACTAAGAGCCTGTTTGGGATCACTTTCTGTTTTTGTTTTTTTTTTTAATTTGTTGTGTTTTCTGTTTTATGTTTCTAGAATATGTGTGTGATACTGTTTTGATTTATCTTTTTTTTTTTTTTTAATATAAAACATATTTGGTTTGGTATTTTCTTCCTATTTTTTTTTTAAATTATAATTTCTTAAAAAATATCACTTGTTCTAACTAGGAAATGTTCTGATTTGTTAGATTCTGTGCCAAATTGGGATTTTCTGTCAAACACAGGAAAAAAAATAATAATTTAGGCATATATCTTCCACGTAGATTAGTGCTTCAAATAATGGTATTGCAACATAATATAGTATTTGTAATGAAGACAGGGAAAAGGCGTAATAGCAATCATAAACGATATTAATTTTTATAATTTTGATGGACAACTTAAAATGCTTTGAAGGGCAGCTTGTAAAAGCCAAAAGGCGAACTGCAGGTTATGCCAACTTGCTGCATAATGCCTATTCAAAGCATTAACATATTTTTTGTCAAGAACTTTTAGAGAAATTGCTTAAAGAGTGTCAATCAGGTGAGAAAAAGCGTTTTGATGTGTGCATTTACTTGCCAAATTCGTCACGTTCTCAACACATTTCATTTTAAATAGCCAGAGAAAACTCCTCCACAATGTAGAAATACTGTTTCCTTTGTTATATATTTTTCACTGAGAACTTCAAACAAACCACTAAATCATCAAATGAAAATTTCAAAGTTCAAGATAAGAATCAAACTTGAATCGGCTGTGGATTTTCGCAATAATATATAAAAAATTTATCAGTTTTTTCTTTTTAAATATATTTGAAAAAGGTAAAATGAAGCAGCGGGAAGATTGAATACTTGAGATTGAAAGAAAAGTAGAATTTTGTTGTATTAAACTTAATGCACCTAGACCAAAAGGAAATCTCTTTAACAGTCATTTCATATAGCACGACCCAAAACTCACTATCCAGCAAGCAAATAAAGTAACCTACATTTTTAAAAAAACCAAAAGAAAAAACAGAACACATACCTCAGTGCTTTCCGGAGAAACCAGATTTTCTCCAGATCCGATCAAGCCATAAGTAGCATGGCAATCCTGTTAGCCTTAATCTTCTTTTCAGCAGTCTTGGAATTAAGTTTAGCCTTCACAACAATGGGCTACGAGGAAGGAAGCACGCCTTTGCCTAGCACCTTGAAGTATCTGAACTGTGTGACATCGATCAAAGACGCTTTATCGGCTGCTAAAATGGAGCTGTACGGGATGGAGAAATAGCAAGAGAGGGCTGCTCGCGGTGAGTATCGCGTAGCTTGAAAGGAAGGGGGAGAGTTGGGCTGAAGTTTCGAAATGCGTGTAATAGCAAGTGGGAGAGGATGGGAACAGTCGTCGATGGAAGGAAAGACAAAGCAGTGGAGTTGGTAGGCCAGAGGGAAGGGGGTCGCGTGCGAAGACTTTCGGTCACGAAGGCGAGAGGAAAGGGGCTATCACGAGGGAGATGAAGGCTGGTTTCGGTGTTCTAAAAACAGGTAAAAACACGTTTTTTTGTTTTTAGTATTTTAAAAATAGAATTGTTCCTCCAAAAATAAAAAAAAAATAGAAATAATTAAAAAAGAATAACCAAACACTGTTTTCTTATTCATTTCCTATTTTTATGTTAAAAAAAAAACAAAAAACAAAAATTGATCCCAAGCAACTCCTAAGTTGAATGAGTGCTACCTTTTATTCACAAATGGATTGGTAAATACTTGCGGTGGATTGGATGATGGTTTGCATGTTGAGGAGATAAATTAGATGATGTTCCATATGTTGGCGAGCTAACATTCACATCATTTGAAGACTTGGGATAAGGTCCTTTACATGCAGTTTACCTTCAATTGCACTTTCCATAAGTCAACATCAATTACCTTTTAGTTATGCTTGGCATTTTTTTGTCACAGTACCCATTTTAACTTGGAGTTTTTAATTGGAACTACAAAGGACAGTGATTTTCAAGTGCAATACGTGCGGCTAGCTCAATGATTTAAGAAAGAAGATGGTAGAAAACCAAAAGAAATTGCCATGACATGCATATGATTGAGTGAGCATTCCAAGATTGTGATTTGGTTTGTTTGCACTTGGGGAATGATTGAATAAAAGGTAAAAGATAAAAGATTAAGTCTATTTGCAATGGTTGTTTTTCATAGCAGAAGATTGGTGATAATGCATTTTGGTAAGAATTTTCTTTATATATGAAGATCTATTTTGTTATTGCTTAAAAACATAAGTTAGGTGTACTATTCTTTTCTTTTTTCAATAAGTAGATGGGGTACATAATTTTTAAAGGATACATGGGCCAATTAGAGGGCCTAGAATATAAAGCTACAACCACGCATAAGGAAAATAATTGAAAACAGAAGTGATCACAAGTGTAGGGAGTTATATATATGATATCAATCCTCTTTACATGGAAAAAAATTACTAGGAGAATATAGGAAGTCATGAATTTTGAGTTAACCATGTGGTGAGATCTTGTTTGAATGGATATTATTGAACCAACAATTGAGGATCTTTGATTGGCATTATGGAATACAAATTGATTACTAGAATGAGCCTTCTTTAAATTTGCATGATTGTTGTTCGCCTTTTTAATGGTTTATGATTAATTTTTTGTTGCATTGACTCCTTTCCAATTAGCAGAAGGTTGTTGTCTGCTAAATTGTAGGAATTCACTATTGCTTTTTGATTTACTGGAATTATGTCCACATCTTTGAATGCGTTTAGGATTTCCACTCTCCCCGCAACTTTAGAATATATGTTGATCAATCGCATCTTAGAAATACAAGTATTGAATTTATTTTATTAAGGGTCTTATCAAGGATATCAACAATTTAATGTCTTGATGGAGTGAACTAATTTTAATAATTTTTTTTTTTCAATTCTCTCCTTGTGTTTATTAATCTCGATGTGCCAGGTCATATTATGTTGAATAAGTTTTTTAGTAATGCTTGTAAAAGGTTGACTGTTACGCATCATTATCGTCAACCTTATAGTGAGAATTTTTAAATATAGGAGATTTCTTCACAAATTTTATGGGTCAGGTCCCTGAAATATGCTTTAGTATTGCTTTGAGCATCAACATATTATTATTTTCTTCTTCATCGGACTATATTTTCTCATGGAAATGGTCAATAATTAGATGTGGATTAGCGAACAATTATAGAACCAACCTAGTTAGCATTTGTGAAAAATGTGAAAAATTTTATACTTGGATACTTGGATTTTTTTTTTTTTACTTTTATTTTTGAGAAATTCTTGTTTTAGGTGTCTTCTTTTGATACCTTAGGATCCTATTTTCATAATTTATTTTCCCTTTGTAGGGTTACATGAACTAACTACGTTAATAAGATAATGAATATTAGAACTAGTGCGGGTTAGGTATATAAGTTTTCCTACTATTTGTTATTACCTCTTTTTCTCAAAATGAGGTTGATTTTTTTAATTTCAAATTGTTTAAATGATCTATTGACGTATTTGCAGGCTGAAATCATAGAATGTAATTTTCTTTAATAAGTCTTAAGGTATGTTTCGCTTGAGAGAAGTTTATATCCTTGATTTTACTATTTTTAAGCCTATGAAATTTCTTAATAGACAGAGATCATTGATTTTAATCTCTAAGACTTTATTTTTTAGCCTATTAATTTCTTCATGATTCTCTGTAAAGATTACAACCATCAACGTATGCAATCAATATATAAAATTTAACTTTAGATGATATATTGGAAAACAAGATGTGGTCATATTATATTATCTTTGAAAGTACTTATAACCATGCTCTTGATGATTGTTTAAAGCCATATAAAGATTACTTAATTCCGCAAACTTGGTTCATTTTGTTAGCCTTCTCAAATTTAGGAGGAATTATAATATAAGCTTTATTTCTGAGTTCCCATATAAAATACATTTTTTTTACATTTTATAGATGAAGTTATCAGTTTAAATTAACAGCAAGAGAAAAAAATTATCTGAATAATGTTCATTTTATTAATTGGTGTTAAAGTTTCTAAATATCAATTCCATATTTGAGTGAAACTTTATGCAAATAATGCTGCTCCAACGCTCATTGAAAATTCATTTGTGTTCAAAAGGCTTCTCCGTTTGGAAGGCTTTAAGAGTTTCTATGTATTGTTTCTTTCTAGACCCTATATTTCTCTATGATTGCATTTTTTTTCCATTGAAGTATCTTTAAGGCTTGCCGAATATCATTTAGAATTTTCATGCAAGATAGATTCATAGTGAAGGCATGAAACTTAGGATATAATTTATTTAAGTAAATATAATGGCTGATAGAGTGATTGATGTGATTTCCTTAACATCTTTCTTGAAATCAAAAGGAATATTTTGATCTTTCTCAGGGTTGGTATTGTCATGTTAAGTGGTGTTAGAACTTGAGTCAGCATTGGTCCGGTAAAGAGAACTGCATTGTTCCACCTTTTCAATTGAATTATCTTGTCATCTAGAACAAACAATCTTGCTGCACCTTGCTCATTGTGTGTGGTCTTTGAAGCTTTGAGATATTCAAAAGAATGAGATTCAGTTATGTTTGGAATAGGTGATTGTTAAGATAGATTATGACCACCTATCTTGATAAGGCCACGAAGCTTTTTCCTTTTAATAAGGATTGGTTTTCGAAATGTTCACATTTATTGTGATGAAGTAGTTTTAATTTTCTGAGAGAATGTTACTTGTACTCTTCTTGGTGAGGAGAGTAGCTAATAAATATGCATTTTATAGCTTTTGAGTCAAGTTATTTTTTTTTCATGATGAAAATTATGCATAAAACTAGAGAAGCCAAATAATTTATGGGATGGAGATGAGTTATTTTTTGGGATAGGCTTGGAGAGTGTGACGAAAGAGTTTTAAATTTTAGAATTCTTATTGGCATATGATTGATAATATATTTAACACTAAGGATAGCCTTTTATAGTTGTGTTTTGGGATATTCATAGTGATTCAAATTGATTAAACAATTTCCCAAAGATGTCTATTTTGGTTTTTTGTTTTCCATTTTGTTAAGCAGTTTGAATCGAAGAACTTTGGTGACAATATGTTTGTTGATGTGTATAATTTCAAAATAGATTGAAAATATTCCATCCATTGTTAAAAAAATTTAATTTGGGTTTTAAATTGGGTTTGCATAAAAGAGTGGAATTTTATGAAATATTAATAGGTTTTAGAGTCATCTTTCATTAGAAAGATCCATGTGATTCTAGGATGATCATCAATAAATGATATGGCCTACTTAGCCCACATGGTATTGTTTACAAAAGATGATCCTTAAAGTCTACGAAAGATAACAATAGTGTTTTGAAGGATGACTAGGTTAAGGATTCTAAGACTGTTTAGATATATGGAAAGTACTACATTAGAATGCTTAAGGATTTAAATTGATGAATAGAGAGGGGGACAATTTTTTAAGGTATATGAAATTGCCAAGGCAAATGAATGACGACATTATCATACTTTCATTAGAGGATGAGCATATTTCACTTATATTTTGGAATTTTCTCAACACTCAGGAGGTAAAAGACCTGCATCTTTTTGAGCATTGCCAATTATTTTCGAGATTATATCCTATAATTCATAATGAGTATGAATAAAATTAGTAACATAATTCATACCTCTGGTAATTCTCTAAATTAAAGGATGGGCACATTTGACTATCTTTTTGGATAAATGACCATTATGCCCCTGCATAGTAATATTGTACACTCAAAGATTCCCACTCAAATATCAAAGCCGAAAAAATAACAACGAAAATTCTCAAATTTTCAAATTCACAAATTCAAAGTTTCTCATAGACAAATTATGAAATTCTCTGAGCGAACCACCAAACAAGCAACATTCACGTTGCTATTCACAGTTGCAGAAAACAAAACCATTCACAGTTGCAGAAAATTGAACCAGCAGTTGACCCCCCCACCCCCCTAATTAGGCCTCTTCTTATGAAATTTTCACTCAAATCCAACACCAAATTCCAACTCAAACATCAAAACCAAAGCATTAGCAGCCGCCACCGCCCCAATTTTGAATGTAAAAATCTCAAAGAAGCTCAAAATCTTGAAATATCGATGCTATGCAATAAACACAAGAAACCCATTAAGAAAATTTACCAAGAAGTTCAGTACAGATCTATACGGCTGATAGAACGAATCCCACTAATAAGAGATTAAGGATAGAGGATACCGGAAGAAGAAGCAAACGTTGGGAAACCCTCGTCACAGGTCTCAGGGAACGAAGAGAAAGAAAACGAGAACAAACTGTAATGAGCCAAGAAAATGCGGAACGAGGATGAGCAGGGCACAGGAGAAAATGCGAGAGCTCCGGAGCGGGTTAGGCAGAAGACGCGAAGCCAGGGTAGAAGAATATCGCAAAGCCGGGGATAGCTAAGTAATAATATCGCTAAGAAACGTGGGCAGCTGGGTTACCGCTGCCCCACCCCCCAACAAATTGAAATGCCCTTTTAATAGAATATGTTTTATTGCCCCACATGGATGATGATATGTTCATATCAAATAATCAAGTAAAACAAATAAAAGAGAAATGTTCTTACTGTGTTATAAGATATCACTATTCCTGGCTTTAAATTTCTGCTTTTATTGGAAGTCATGATTTTTTTGACTTGTATGTTTTGGATTCAGCGCATCCCCTGTAGTCCCTTCCCTTGTGCTGCTGTTTCTGTCATTGTGGTGACCTGATTCATTTTTGTTCAATGGTTTCAGTATGTACTGAATAATCTCCACTTGTTAACTATGAAGTAATATTTTGGTGGTTTTTTTTTTTTTCAGATCTCCGTGATGACCCGCAGTTCTTTATTGACCACCCAGGTGCTGTGCCTATCAGTACTGTTCAGGTAAGATGAATTAGGATGCAAAAAAAATGAGATTTCAATTCAATTCTTGAGTCACTTTTAATGTATTTTAATATTTTTAAAGGGAGAAGAGTTGAGAAAGCAAATAGGTGCTTCTTCTTACGTAGAGTGCAGCTCAAAAACACAGCAGGTATGCCTTCAATGAACAACCCTTGCATGCTTGCCATTTAAAACCAGAGGGCTAAAACTTTATTTTTTTTGTGATCATTTTTGTGTCATAGAATATCAAAGCAGTATTTGACGCTGCCATCAAAGTTGTTCTGCAGCCACCCAAGCAAAAGAAAAAGAAGAAGAGGAAGGCACAAAAATCTTGCTCCATTTTGTGAAGAAGAGTGCATGAAATGATGATCATGCACATTTGTTATGCAATCTTTAAGTTTCTGTTTGGATTGAAGCTCTTCCTGTATATTTAACTGACATCAACGACAACAGAAGATTTCCGACGAGTCAAAAAAAGAAAAAAAGTCATCATGTATTTTCATATAACTTTCTGCTGTATTAATGTTCTTAACCAGATATTTGTCTTGACCTAGACATCAGACGACTGAGCCCTCATCCATAAACATTGGATGTGTGCTGCCATCTGAAGCTATTTTTCTACTTATCAAACATGCTATATTCCTATTTTGTAATTCTATTTAGAATTATCTAGTGAGTTTTTATTTTTTTCTGAGCAGGTATTTGTTGATTTTCTTTCATTTTTTATCACCTAAACTAGATTTTTGGTTATCAGCATCAACGTGTAAATTGAATATCAGACTTTAATGAAAACTAAATTAGTCTTGATTTGAAATTGGGCGATTGCAAATGATACGGCAGAGATAAGCGGTTGCTTAAATGCAAGTGTGAATGTGTTGGATGGGAGTACCCGCAAACCTTAGAATGCAACAGACAAATCAAGTGATTTTTTCCTCGACTGAATTAAATAAGTAATGCTGGTTTGTTTAATTACCATTTAAAAACTTGATTTTTATTTTTTTAATTTATAAAAAGATAATTTTGCTCTCTTGATGATAGGGATTTTAATAATCATTATTCTTATTGTTTATTAACAATTTCGCTCATAAAAATATTTTTTTTTTGCAATTAATTTTCTAAAATTAAACTTTTAACTTTGAATCTATTTATATATCCAGCCGAATATCTGAACCTATATCGTTCATGTGTTCCTCCCAAAACAACTCAAGATGGCACATTTCACCTTATAGGTGTCCTGATAAGTTAATCAAGCAGTACAATAAATCTAATTAGCCTAGACCAAACATAGCTCAACTGAACTTAGTTATTTCATTTTATTATTTAGCTTGACTACCTTAGCTAAGTTTTCATATTAGCTATTTTAAGCTATACTTGGGAAGTCTAATGGGTGCACCTAACTCTATGTTGACTTAGGTTAACCTATCTTAACCCAATGAAAATCTAAAGGTCACATAGCTTATATCACCTAGCCAAAACTTAAATAAATCTTACCAAGTTTAGGTTCGACACCTATCCTATTAGGCTAACAAAGCCAAAACTAGGTCATGTTAGCTTAAGATAACTACATAAGTCCATCCATCCAATCTAATGCAATTAAACAAACTTCCCTAAGCTAGTATACATGATCCTAACCTTGTATCTCTAATAACTACGGAAGCTTATGCTTCTCACATTAGATCCCTAGTACACTAGTGGTTCATCAAAAGCTTATATGCTACTAACCTTGGACCTTTAGTAGCTCCATATTAGGTTACAAGTTACATAGTTTAGATCTCTAGTAGTTCTAGCAACTGGTTTAAAGGAATCAAAGATGAGCCATGGGTTGAAGCTCAAGTGAATGAATTCCCTGGAATTGTTCAATCCACCAAGGGCAAGCTTACTCCTCGTCATTGACTCTCATCCATTCCTTGACTTCCTCAGGGGATTCAGGCTACATATAAAAGCCTAATTTACTATAAATTAATTGCCCATTTGATTGAATTATTTCTTTTATGCCATGAAATCAATAAAATTTAATGATTAATAGTTCTCAAAGTCTTTCATAGGTTACATAAACAGTCCATTCATTTTTAAGACATCTTAATTTTTAGAGGCTTCCGTGATAATATCGCGAATTGTCATGTTTAGAAAGTCTAAGAAATTTTAATTCAATTTATCTACATCTGTTTTGATGAGTTTCATAAAATTGTAATTATTTCAAAAGCTAGATTTAAAGGAATTTAATATGGTCAGTAACACAAGTGGGGCTTAGGTAAATACACTTAAAGTTCAGGAAATGGGCTATAATATAGTGAGATAAAAAATATGATTTTTTAATATATATTTGAAAATTTTCATAACTACTCAATTAGTTTTAGTTTACTGAATATGTTATGAAACAAGAATTGATTTTTTAGGAGACTCGTTTTTGCCAACTGAACAATAAATATTTTTTATAACTATTTATAGAGATTTAATTTTGAAAAATTAATACTAAAAACTTGAGCAAGGGAAGGACAATTCTATATTAAAAATCACCAGCAAGACAGATATAAGATAATCCTACAACTCAAAAAAGATTTAGAGTAGGAGGGATGATCAAACCTTGGAGAGATTGCTTCTTGAAATATCTTCAAACAATTTTTCTTACAACAAAAATTCTTATTTCTTCATTCATTAACAATTAAAGCATTTCTGAGTCCTGACAAGAAACTTTCAAAATGCCAAAAGAGAGGAATATGGACAGGGGGAGGATCCACATGTGTGGGTGAGAAAGCGGGTGGATAACTTTCACTTTAAGGAGCAGTGATCAGACACCCTACGTAGAAATTAATTATTTGAATAAAATTTACATCCAATAAATGATTTATATTAATTATAAGTGCATCTTTAATACAATTAATAATTCTAAATTCAAAAATTTTAAGGGTTTGAACTTATAAAATTCAAAACTAGCTGCTATAAATAATCACATTTACAAATTATAATTAAATATAATTTTACAACAAATGTATTTTTCATGATTATGCTTCTCCTCATGATTATTGGATCTTTTTGATCAATTGCATTCTTATTGGATTGAATTGATATGATGGGCCATTTGATCACTTATTTGAGATGTAGCTCCACATCAAATATTCTCCAATTGAAGCATTGAGAGGTATGGTAAAGTTTTAAGAACTTTTCAACCCTGAAATATTAAAATGCTAATTTAGTTTTTTTAGTTATATTTTATTAGTTTATATAATTTTTTTTTAAATTTTTTTAAAATTTTTATATTACTTTCATTTATATTCATTTAATATGATTTATTGAATAGAAAATATATTTATAAAAAATTACCAAGGATTCATTTGCCATTATTTAAAAAAATATGTTTATTTGTTGAGTTTTATAATAATTTTTTTATTAAATATATTAAAAAATTAATTAATTTTTTAAAATGCACAAAATAAGTTTAAGGTGTTTAAGTGTTTATAAAAATAACCAAAATCGTAGTAGCAATCATCATCATCATCATCATCATTAGTTATTGACACTATCATCACGGGTCACTATTATAACCATAAACCATTGTTGCCATCATTGTCAACCATTATTAGTTACTGTTGACACTGTTAAAGACAATCGCACCCAACCCACACTAGTGAATACATTATTATCACAGCTTCGATACCAAATATATTTTTCTTATAAAAATATAAAAAAAAGAAATTAAGTAAAAGATAAAAAAAGGGAAGTGATCTTAAATTGTCCTTAAATTTATTGACTCTATAACTTGTTGGGATATTTATTTAGCATAATCACAACCATCTAGTTTTACTACAATGTCTTATGAATGTGTTTAAATGTTCTATCTCATCTCAAAAGAGTAGAACCTATCGTCTTTGTGTTTGAGTTGAAGTTAGATTTTGCTTTAGCGTATGATTTTGTTATTAATAATACTTTATTCAAGAAAAGAGATGAGCATCTTATTACTTATAAGAGTGGGTCTAATAAAACACAAATTGATTATTTTCTTATAAGAAGATGAGATCGTCGTGATTGTAAAGATTGTAAGGTTATTCCAAGTGAAAATTTAAGTACCCAACATCATTTATTGGTTCTAGATTTTAAGATTAAGAGTTGTAATATAAAGAATACAAGGACTCATCATTGTAGAGTTAGATGGAGAAACTTAAAAGGCACAAATAAAATTATTTTTATGAGTAAAATTCAAGATTTCAAAATTTGGGATATTCATGAAGAAGCAAATTTTATGTAGGATAAAGTAACAAACACTATTAAACAAGTAGCAAAAGATGTGCTTGGAGCATAAAAAAAAGTTTTTATAAATAAAAATAGTTGGTGGTGGAATAATAATGTGCAAGAAAAGATGAAATATAAGAAGTTATGTTATAAAAATATGTTTAAATGTAAAAGCTTAGAGAACTGAGAAAAATATCAAACGGCCCGTAGGTAGTCTAAAAGAACAATCTGTGATGCTAAAAATTATGCTTTTAATGATCTTTATAATAGATTAGATACTAAGGAGGGTGAAAAATATATGTATAAACTAGCCAAACAAAGAGAAAAGAAAAGTAAAGATTTAACTCAAGTAAAATGTATTAAAGATGAAAATCAAAAAGTACTTTTCTTAGAAAAAGATATTCAACAAAGATGGGTGAGTTACTTTGACAAACTTTTTTTAAATGAAGTTTCCGAAAACACAATGGATCTTAATGATCTTAATATAGTTAAAAATAATAATAATATATTTTAATTTTACCGCCGCATTAGCAAAAAAGAAGTTGAAGGGACTTTAAAGAAGACCAAGAGTGAAAACTCAATAGGAACTGATGATATCTCAATTGAAGTGTGATTATTTAGGAGATTTGGGAGTTTCTTAGCTTACTAAACTCATTAATATTATTTTAAAAACTAAAAAGATGCCTGAGGAGTGGAGGAAGAGTATTTTGATCCCCATTTTTAAGAATAAAGGGGATGCACAAGAGTGTGCAAATTATAAAGGAATTAAGTTGATGTGCCATACTTTAAAGTTATGGGAGTGGGTAATTGAACATAAGTTAAGACGCATCACAAAGATTTCTAATAATCAATTTGGATTTATGTCGAGCAGGTCTACTATGGAAGCTATACATCTATTAAGAGGTTTGATGGAGAAGTTCAGAGATAATAAGGAGAAACTACATTTCATTTTTATTGATTTAGAAAAAGCTTACGATAAGGTTCCAAGAGATATCCTTTGGGGAGTTCTCGAGAAGAATGGTGTTGATATGACTTATATTTAAGTCATTAAAGATATGTATACTAGAGTTGTTACTTGGGTTCAAAATGAATGAGGATTTACCAAATATTTCCTAATTTTGTTGGATTACATCAGAGATCGGCTTTAAGCCCATTTCTATTTGCTTTAATTATGGATGGTCTTACTAGACATCTACAGGAGGATGTACCTTGGTGTATGCTTTTTGCTTATGATGTCCTTCTCGTGGATAAAATGAGAGAAAAAGCCGAGAAAAAACTTGAATTATGGCGGTCTACATTGGAGTCTAAAGGCCTTCGTTTAAGTAGAACTAAAACTGAATACATGGAATGTAATTTTAGTAGTAATAGCTCTAGTGACAGAAGTGTGACTTTGGGTGATCAAATTATTAAAAGGTGTGAAAGATTTAGATATCTTGGGTCCATTGTTCAAAGCGATGGTGATATAGATGAGGATGTTATTAGTAGAATTCAAGTTGGTTGGTTGAAGTCGAGGAATGCTTCGGGCCTTTTGTGTGATAGAAAAGTACCGCTTAGACTGAAAGGAGAATTTTATAAGACAGTGGTGAGACCTGCAATGCTCTATGGCGTTGAATGTTGGCCTTTAAAAGAGAAGCTTAATAATAAGTTAAGTGTTGCCGAGATGAGAATGATTAGGTAGATGAGTGGCTTTACACTTAGAGACAAGATGCGAAATGAATATATTCGTGATAGGGTTGGTGTAGCTCCTATGACAGACAAAATTAGAGAAAGTCGTCTTAGATGGTTTGGTCACATTAAATGTCGACCATCTGATCATTCGATTAGGAGAGTAGATGTTTTATATTCGACTTATGTTAAGAAAGACAGAGGTAGACCTAGGAAGACTTGGGCTTATTGTATTAAAAATGATCTTAATTTACTAGAACTAAATGAAAATATGACTCTAAATAGGACACAATGTAGAAAAAGGATTCATGTAGCCAACCCCATGAGGATTAAAGCTTTGTTTTTGTTGTTGTTGTTGTTGTATGGCTTACAATTCTCCCAATATCGAATCTTATTTTAATTATATTTAATTACATTGATTCAATGATGACCATCTAATATGTGGACTTCTAATAAGTGCAGGGCTTTGAATTTAGTTCGAAGATCATTAACCACTTTAAAAATGAATTGAACTTTGGCTCAGAATCAGGTCTGATCAAATTAAATGACATAGGCTATGAGCCGAAACTTTGGAACGAATTTTTTTCGAGTTGATTATGAGCCATAATTGATTGGCTTGAACTGACTAGATATTGGCTTGTAATATTTTTTATTTTTAAAAATTATATATATAATGCTAAGTAAAATTAAATGTAATGAGTCACAAGCCAATTCAGAGCTAGAGTGAATCCAAATAACTTAATTTGAGGCATTTAATTTCAATTATGTGTCAAATCAAGCTGATGTCGAGCTAAAACGAATCCAAATAAATCAATTTGAGCCAATTCGTTTCGATTTCAAGCCGGATCGAGATTCATTCAATTTCAGGTTGGCTCAGCTTGAAATAGAATATAATGAGCCAAGAGCTAATTTTGAGCCGCACTATTTCTATTCCAGCCAAACCCAGCTCAGCTCAAAATGGAAACTTTAATGGCCCTAAATAGGTGTTCACAATGTATTTTTTGGGTCTCATTTCCTTGGCTTCATGGTAATACAAAACACTCAAGTACTACAATGAAATCATTGAGAGTTTGATAAAATGGAAAGGGGCATTTACACCACTAAATTTTAATGTATTTACATATCTAAAACCTAAAATTTATATTTTATATTTATACCACTCAAATCATTCATATCACAACAAATATACCATTATATTAACTTATAAAAGGTGAAATACTTTTTTTATGCATAGATAAGGTGACATGTATCTAAAAACTGATATCTAAATGCATATGAATTAAGTGTTTCATATGTAAATATTGCAAATGAAATTATGAGTTGAGAGTTTTATTCAAATTGGATTAAAAGGGGCTAGATTTGTAAATAACAACGTTTCGAGTGCCAATATATGTAGTTGCCCCAAAAAACATTTCAACATTTATCGCTGGGTATTGACCTTAGAACTTAAATTACTTTAAGGATTTGTTTAGGGCAATTGTAGCTTATTAAAAAAATGGTTGCGTAGCAAATGTGGCAGGAAGCTATTGCGTAGAAGCTGCTATGGAGAAACTAACTATTTTTTTTAGGTTTTAAAACAGCTGTGCTGCAGCTGTTTCTGAAAAAATAACATTTCTGTCAATGTACTATAAAGTTTTTTATAATAGAACTAACCTTGCTAGTACATTCCATACTTGAAAGCAAATATTCAGTTTGAATGTTACAAAATAAAAACACATTCGATTAACTTAGATGGAATCTATTTATACATCTGACCCGACTCACACTTACGTGGATTTTTATATTCCAAAAGATGCCAAAAACTTGACCTAATTTATATTTATTGTCTAGTGGAATAATTGAATGGTTATAAAGTATAGAATAATAGTATTCACACTAGAGGTACGACACAAATATACGTATCATTTCAAGTAATATAGAGTTTTCTATAAAAACTACAATTTTGATCCCACAGAGAAGCTGTAATTCTTTGAATAGGCTTTTAGTGAAACTTTTACTTAAAACTATAGAAATCAATTTAGAAAATATAATAGCAAATTAAAATGTAAAGTAAAACTACTAAATTCCTACAAGTTCTGTTTAAACCGAAATGTAAATGCAGAAATTCTAAACTATGCTAAATGTAAAAGAGAGTTCTAATTATGAAAAGAATCTTTCACCTTATAATGAGTTCATAATTTGCATTGGAACTAAAATAAATGATATATTGTGACAGATAGGAGCATACATATTCTTTACCCTCTCTCAAGTGCATAAAGAACATTAGATAATCTAAAGTAAGTTCTCTATTGTAAGATAGCGCATAGTAGATTCTAGCCTCTCACTTTCAGATTACCCACTGTGCCCTCTCTATAGGACCTACCAGAGACTTCAGATTCCAACTTTAGACCAAATTGGTAAACGATCTAGCCTGTCACCCTAGAAACACCAATTATATGTCCATCAAAACTTATCTCCATATCTATTTGCACTCTCCTTAGATTGTTGTCACCCTCCTCATAAAGTTAGTGCGGTACTCAATATTTGGATGAAATCATAGCCCTCTCGAGTCATTATATTTCAGAATGGATTTGAACATTACAAGTGGGCAGTTTGTAAACTAAATGAAGAACCAGTGAAAATATCATCAAAATTTTGGGAATAAAAGATATACTAAACAAAAAAATCCTCCACGTGATTACTTTTTATTGCAAGGAAAAAGAAAAGGAAAACTACTCAGAATTCACGGGGATAACAAAATAAAACATGATTTATGTTAAAACTCGAGTGCGTAACACAAACCTTAAACAAATATATAAATACTTATCTCAAACTCTTCCCCAAGTTATTCTTTCAAGTTCCCTGACTTTCTTGACTCCAATAGACTTTTACAAGATTCACAACACTCTTATGGAAGCCGCCCACTCTAATGTGGGATTACCTTAATCACTCTCGCACACACACATACACACTAGCACCCCCTAGCACTCCAACACTCCCCCTTTTTGCTTAGACTTCATCCCTTTATGTAAAGCTCTAAAAATCATTAAGGGTTGCTTTAAACACCTCTTCAAATTTCAGCCAAATTTATTAAATAAAATGGGTAACCATTTCTGGCGCCTAGGTGACAGCCACTTCTGGACTTTGGAACTTAGGTTCCACTGCTTCATAACTTCACTTTGCATCCATTTTCACTTCTTCTCCCATAAACTCTATTTTTTGCACCTGAAACCAAACACATGAAAAATACCTCTCATTAAAGCACAATATTATAAAAAATAAGCATGAAATGTATATATAAAATAGATAATTTTAAAGCATGCCAATTCCCCCCAAACATAAATGTTACTTGTGCTCAAGTAACTTTTTTTACTATGTAGAAATATTATAACTTATGATAGTGGGTTTCATTTAAAGATTCATATAGTTTTTATCCTTAAAATGTGATAGTGAAACTTTTAGAGAAAATTTCAATAACTCAAGTTAGAACTAAAGTATAAAAATATTTAGTAATCAAGTTTAGAAATTCTGGTTTTCTATTCATTTAAAAAAAATAAATGTAATTTGTCATACTTAGGAATCTTAGAAGAATTAAAAGAAAAGAATTATAGGAGAACTTTACTAGTAGAGATACTAATACATTTTGAATTATAAATAAGCTCAGAAATGTAAATAAGTTTCTTCCTATAAATTGATTCAAGTGAAGTCAATTTTTAATTAAACATCTCCTCAAGATTCTCTTTACATATTTTTCTCTTTTTATTTTCTTTTTCTTTTTCTTTCAGGATCTTTTTAATCTTTACTTTTTCATGTGAGGGTTATTATATCTGGATATTTTTTATTGACTTTAAACTTCACTGTCCTCTTTCTAAAGTTAAAAACATAACATTTATTATTTTTTTTAAAAATATTTTTCATAAAATTTCTAATTCATTTTTGGAAATATATATCTATGATTTCTAACATTTCAAAAATACAATTTTTTCTACTTTGAATAGTAAAAAACATCATCCTATACTTTCATACCAAAATATCTTACCTCTAGAACTATCCCCTTATCACTAGAGAATTTTACTTAACTCTACTATTACACTTATATAATAAAAAATATAGTTTTCCAAAGTTAATACCACATACCACAGGTTATGTTAACAAATTTTTTCTTTAAAAAATATAGTTTATTGAGGAAAAATAAAGTTTAGTTTTAATAAGTTTTTCTCCCTCCCCCGAACTTAAATTTTTAATAGTTTAAAACATTTTAGTGAAAAATAAGCATGAAGAAAGAAAGAAATCAACAAAATTATCTATCATAGGGTTTTAAACATGAAGTAAATATGAGAAATTTGTATCCCAAACATGCTGTAGTCCCTCCCTTAAAGGAATAATATTGCTTTGGTAAATCAGGGAGCCAATATCGATGGGTTTCATCAACTAGATGCAGTAGTTGAGAATAGCCCTCTCTCGGGTTACTTCGCTCAAATGGTTTGAAGGAAAAAGAAGAGCATAAATGAAGTAATGCCATGTCTTTGATGAGGCATTATGTACAAAAGAAGCAAAAATATACCTTTTGGTTGTTCCTATCCTTCCAACCTCCACGTCCATCAGTCAAAAATGCTATAATCTCCTCAAGTTCTCCCTCAATAGGATCAAACTATGTGTAAAAGCAGTCAATTACATCTGATAAATGAAATAATGTATTGATCCTTACAGGATTGAAGTTTATTAGATTTTCCTGAACAAACACCAAATCATCAATCTCCTCAGGTAGATTAACATAAAGCTCTCGAACTATAGAAATGATGGTGTTAGCAGAAAAATAACAAAGTTTCTCACAACTTTGAGCTACAATAAGATTCTCCACAGAACCACTAGGAAAAAGAAATGCTCGCTCTTGAATCAATTTCTTAGAAACAAGAAGATCACTATACCAATCTTGTGCATTTCTACATAGGAACTTCTTAGGAATATTTGAATTTGCTTCTCTTCAATTTAGGAGCCATAATAAAATCTATAAAAATTGAATAAAAATCCAAATAAATTCCACAAATAAATTCCAAGAACTCCTTTAAGTGTTTTCCAAGCAAAAAATTTTATACACCATGGATTTTTGACCATTATCTTCCGAATTTCCATTTTTTGGATACTTTATAATGTGAAGAAAATATATGGTGAAAATTGAAATTTTCAAAGGCGAAGTGAAGCTCTTACCCAAAGATGATGAATTCTAAAGTTTTTGATCTAAAAATATTCTTAATAAGCAAGGTAGGAGAAGCCCTAGGGTACAAAATTGTGAAAAACGGGGAAGAAGATGAAGTCCAGTGAAAGAATGGCATGACCCAGTCCAAAATTTGGGTTTTAGTACACTTCAACTTGTTTGGTGCCTAGGCTCCAATTTGGGTGCTTAAGCGCTGACATGCCTAAAAATATGCTACTAAAAATATGCTACTTTCTAAAAATATGCTACTTTTATATGCACATTTAATGCCTATTTTTAGTGATATTGCACTTTAATGGAAGGTATTTCTATATTTTTGTTGTAGGTAAAGTAAGTGTAGCAATTAGATCTAAATATAAAAAAAGTAAGGAATTCAGAGTAACAAAGAATCCATGTTGTAAAAGTTGACCTCGCGCTTAGGCGTCAGGATCCGACGCCTAAGCACCAGTTTACAGAAAGGGTGGCGCGTAGGTGCCACAGTTATGCTCCTAGGCTCGAGAAGTGGGTTTCTTCCCAAATTCATGAAATTTGGACAAATTTTGAAAGGGCATCTGAGGTGACTCTTGGAAATTCAGCCAAATATATATAAGTGAGATTTTATTAAAGAAAAAGAGGGGAGAGAAGAAGAAGAGGAAGCAAGTAAGTGAAGAAGAGCAAAAGTGAAGATAGCCTCTTAGAATTGTAAGAGAAGAGGGGAAGTGAGAGATTTCTTCTTCAATACATTTCTAAGAGAGAATTCAGTGTTATTGTAAGGAGAGAAAGTGATTCAGAGGAACTTCAAAAAATTTTCTTGGGGAGGAGATTGATATAAGTTGTTTCTACTTTTAATTTCTTACTTTTTCTTGTTGTGTAAACTTATTTTTATATATAAATTCATGTTTTGTTGTATCTTCCTCATGAGATCTGAGTAGTTTATTTTGTCTTTCTCCCTATAATGAAAAATAATCATGTGAAGAATTGAAATTGTTTAGAAGTGCTTTAATTTAAAAATTGTGATGATTCAAACTTTGAACTTCATTTACTTAATCAATCTGGCCAATTTTTACGTTAAAATCCATTATGAAACATAATGATCCAAAAAGGCTATGCTTTCCTTAAATAAGTAAAAATCACATTTTATCTCATGGATGAGAATGTAGTCCATGCGGTTAAGTGCAAATAATAGGGAAATAAGTTTTAATGGGTGTAAATTGGTGATTCTAGGGTGGCATGCTAGGACCTCCAATTTGATCCAGAAGTTGGGAGCCTATAACTAGATATTAGCCTCCAGGCAGAGGGATAGTGAAAAATTTAGAGTGAGAGCTACTATCTTCTTGGCCTAACTAAGGATTTAGGAACTTGACTCTGAATTAACCAATATTCTTTATGCACTTGTAAAAGAGTAAATAACATATATGCTCCTATTTGGCACAATATAATATTTAAATTTATAACAATTTGAATTATCCACTGATTATAATCTCATTATAAGGGGAAGGATACTTTCTAAAAGTTTAACTCTTCTCCTTAAAACTTAGTTTAGCGATATTAGAACTTACTTTAAATTTAGAAATAAGAGTAGTAGATATAATTTATATAGTTTAAAAACACAAATTTTAACCTTAATTCCTAGTTGATTTTTCTGTAGTTTAGATAGAGTTTATTTGAGTTAATATTACAAGATTTCCAAACTTCCCCGTGGGATCAATACTTAGGACTCCATTAGAGTCTTATATTACTTGAGTAATACGTATACTTGCGTTATCATACTATTGAATATTTGAAATTGATAAATAATACTTGAAATCACTAGTAGTAGCAGCTATAAAGACTTAAAAAAAAATTAACTAACCTGAAGTATATTATTGAAGTGGCTGCACACACCTGCATTAACTTTTTGGAGCCATTGTCGGGTAACTAACGAAAAATTTCTTTTTAACTTAAAAGATTTTATTTGAACTACAAGACTTGTTTAAAAATAAATCCTAGTGTAGTTAGTATATATAAGTCCTTGATTGTGTGCTTATTTTAAAGAAGATTTAAAATACAAAAAAAGAAGAGGAAAATATATTTTTGAGTGTTTTAGTTTAATTATATTTTGTTTTTATTTATTTATTGAAATTTTATTTGCGTATGCATAGTTTAGGATTTGAAGGATTAGTGCCTTACTATTCCAAATTAGAATGAACTATAAGAAAAAATAAAAAACAAAAAGAAGTTCACAATTTGAACGAAATGACAAACAATTTAAATAATCATAATATTGGAAATGAACATCAACATGTACAGAGACCTTTAATAGATTATGCTAATCCTACAAGAGATAAAATTCATCAAAGTATACAAACTCCTGCTATAATTGCTGATTCATTTAAACTTAAACATGCTATTATCTAAATGATGCAAAATAATCAGTTTGGGTGAATATAATCTGAAGATCCAAATTTACATCTTGTTAGTTCTCTAAAATTGTGTGATATTTAAATATGATGGAGTGTCTCATTAGCACCTGGCTCTATTAGAACTTGGGGAGATTTAGCATATAAATTCCTTGTTAAGTACTTTCCAAAATCAATGACTGCTAAGCTTAGAAACGATATCACAACTTTTTGTCAGTTTGAAGGGAAATCAATATACAAAGCTTGAGAATGATTTAAAGAACTCTTTATAAAGTGTCTACATCATGCTTTGCCCGATTGGTTAATAATTCAAACATTTTATAATGGTTAGTGGGATCTTTAGATCTATCATTAATGCTACTGCTGGTGGTTCATTAATGTCAAAACTATTTGATGAAGCATATTCTATAATTGATTATATGGCTACTAACAATTTTCAATGGCCCTCTGAAAGGGTAAATCCAAAGAGAGTAGTTGGTGTTCATGATTCTGGTACAATTTCTTTTTTGGCTTCTCAAATTACCGTAATATGAAGGAAGCTAGACCAATTTGGAACGAATTTATATCAAACACCCCCTGTAGTTGAGGAAATTTCATTGGGAGAAATGATAGATTTTCAATCATAATACGAGACTTTAACAACAATAAATAATCAACCTAATAACCTCTATTTTAATTATTACAACCCAGGTTGGAAAAATCACCCTAACTTTAATTGGAATAATAATTTTAGTGGTATAAACTAGCAATGGGAGAATAATCAAGCTAACCCATTCGGGAACTGAAATAATGAGAGAAGCACTAACTATAAACCTTCTTATCCTCAAGGCTTTAACAATAACCAACAATTTATAGAGAAGAAGTTATCTGTGGAAGAAGTGGCGTTACAAATGAGTAATCAGTTACAAAGTCAGGGAGCTAAAATTAGAAATATTTAGAATTAACTCGGATAAATTGCTAATGCACTTAGCAATAGGCCTCAGGGAACTCCTCCTAGTAATGTTGACATTAATCCTAAAGATCAAAACAAAAAGCAACTTCATACTGTCCAACTAAGAAATGGAAAAAAAATTAGAGATTAAAGTTCAAAAAGAGATTGAAGTTAAGGAAGAGGGAAAGGAAAGCCTGAGGAAAATATTCTTCAAGACTTGTAGACTCCTTTTTCTCTGATGAAGGTTAATTTAGAAGAACCATTAACTCCATTTCCTCAGAGACTTAGACAACAGAAGATAGATAAACACTTTTCAAAGTTTTTAGAAATATTTAAGAAGCTAACCATTAACATTCCATATGTTGAAGCTCTGGAAAAAATGCCAGGCTATGTAAATTTTATGAAGAATATTCTTAATAGGAAAAGAAAGTTTATAGATAACGAGACCGTTGCACTTAGTGAGGAGTGTAGCACTATAATTCAAAAAAAAGCTTTATGAAAAATTTACAGTTCTTGGTAGCTTTATGATACACCTAAAATATATAGTATTTTTAGACACATTTTTATACCTATTTTTGAGATATTGCGCTTTAATGGAAGGTATTTTTGTGTTTTTCTTGCAGATACAAATAAAAAGATGAAAAATACTTGAAGGAGTGAAAAAGGATCAAATTTAGAGCACAAATGTGAAAGATGCGCAAATGAGTTTTGGTGCCTAAGCACCAGATCTAGCACTTAAGCGCCGATTAAACAGAGAAGGCCACGCCTAAGCGCCAGAGGTCCCACGCTTAAGAGCCAGAGGTCCCGCGCTTAAGCGTCAGTGGAAATTACTAGATGAGTAAATTCAGTTTCTTTGAATTTTGAAGAGGTTTTTGAGGCACCCATTGGCTTAATAGGTGGTTATAACCACCATGGATGAAAATTATCACGAAAGGATGCATCTCTTGGGGAAATACATCGAATCTAGAAATATTTTGGAGAGAAACCAAGGCACCTCTTGGAAAAAACATAAAAGAAAGAAGAGAGCACTTTGAAAAGTGTCCTAAAAATAATTGGAAAGTTTTGAAAGTTCAAATTGGGGAGTTAGTTGGAGAGATTTTCAGGCACCACTTTTACTTTTATTTTATCCTTTTTGTTAGTTTATTTGAATGATTGTAAAGAGAAGAGATTCAAACGAACTTCAAGAGTTTGGTTGTGAACTTGAGATAAGTTTTTATCTTTTTGTTTTGAGACTACTTTTAGTTTTAAATTTTTTTTAAAATGATAAGTAATTAAGTTTTGGATGGAAATTACGGAGAGTATTGATCTTTAATTTTGGAAGAAGTTGTGATGATTTAAATCCATGCACTTCATTTACTTCTTGATTTGACTAATCCAGATATTAAAATTTGTTGTGAGAACATGTAAGAACCGGGCTGGTATTGTCTCAGTTAACAATTGGAAAGAATCACATGAGGTTGTATGAATGAGAATGTAGTTCATATGATTGAGTGCAAATAAATAAGGAAATATTCATTGAAGGGTGTAGAGTTACAGGACTGTAAAGTGACAGGTTATAACCCCCAACTTGGTTTATTTTTTAGGTTCTAATACGAGAATGTTAGCCCCCAGGTGGAGGGAATCGAGGGAACTTTAGAGTGAGAGCTAGTATCTTCCATGCCTAGCCGGTCTTCAGAACTATTCAAACTTTAAATTAGCCAATGTTCTTTATAGCAACTCTAGTAAGGATAAAGAATATTATTGATCCTATTCGGCACAACACAATTTGCATACTTCCACAACAGAATTTCTATACTTATTACTGATTCATGATAATAAGAAGTAAGAAGAAAGATATTTTTCTTATTAAGTACTTTTCATCTACAAAACTCTAGTTATCTTTTTAAGTTACTATTTTGTTGAAATATCAAAAATACCAAAAAATAATTAAATTTTTATTACTGTAAAATATATTCAATTTAAGTAATTGTCTTTTTAAAAAATAGAAAGTTTTCTAAAAGTACATATTGTATAAATTCACTGTGGGTTTGATATTCAGGTCTTAATAAAAAAGT